>NC_058081.1:379108645-379230996 GCF_014858855.1 Bufo gargarizans | reverse complement strand
AGCCTGCTGTGGACTGCGGGTGGAGAAACTGCCGACTTTTTATGGTGTGAACAAAAACCAAGGCCGCAAACCGTTACTTTTTGTTCTTCCCTATGTGGGAATAAAACACTGAACTGTTTAAGTTAAAGACGTTGTCATTGCCTCTGTAGCCTGTCTAGCAGAGCAAATCCCCACAATGGTTATAATACACCTGGACTTGGGACGATCTCTATACCTGAAAGCGTGAGAACCCTGGATGGAATTCTCGGACATGTTCCATCAAACCAGGACATCCTTTACCAGACACTAAAGAGTAAAAATGTTCTCTTACCCTTTCAGACATCTTATGGTCTTACTAATATAGAAGCGGCCGCAGGGCCCATTATCAGGTGCACCAGGAACCTACTTCTGCAGGTTAGATGATCTATGCTGTAAACCACCAAAATAAAGTACTCTATATTGGGGATAATTCATTCAAAAGGAACAGTTACCGCAACGAGTGGATTTTGGTACATAATCTCTCAACCATATACAGTACAGACCAAAAGTTTGGACGCACCTTCTTCTCATTCAAAGAGTTGTCTTTATTTTCATGACTATGACAATTGTAGATTCGCACTGAAGGCATCAAAACTATGAATTATCACATGTGGAATTATATACATAACAAAAAAGTGTGAAACAACTGAAAATCTGTCATATTCTAGGTTCTACAAAGTAGCCACCTTTTGCTTTGATTACTGCTTTGCACACTCTTGGCATTCTCTTGATGAGCTCCAGGAGGTAGTCACCTGAGATGGTCTTCACTTCACAGGTGTGCCCTGTCAGGTGTAATAAGTGGGATTTCTTGCCTTATAAATGGGGTTGGGACCATCAGTTGCGTTGTGGAGAAGTCAGGTGGATACACAGCTGAAATTTAATGTGGATAAGTGCAAGATAATGCACCTGGGGCGTAAAAACCCAAGGGCAGAATATAGAATATTCGACACAGTCCTGACCTCAGTATCTGAGGAAAGGGATTTAGGAGTAATTATTTCAGAAGACTTAAAGGTGGGAAGACAATGTAATAAAGCAGCACGAAATGCAAGCAGAATGCTTGGATGTATAGGGAGAGGTATAAGCAGTAGAAAGAGTGAAGTGCTTATGCCGCTCTACAGAACACTGGTGAGACCTCACTTGGAGTATTGTGCGCAGTACTGGAGGCCATATCTCCAGAAGGATATAGATACTCTAGAGAGAGTTCAGAGAAGAGCTACTAAACTGGTCCATGGATTGCAGGATAAAACTTACCAGGAAAGGTTAAAAGACCTTAATATGTATAGCTTGGAAGAAAGAAGAGACCGAGGGGATATGATAGAAACTTTTAAATACATAAAGGGAATCAACTCGGTAAAGGAGGAGAGCATATTTAAAAGAAGAAAAACTACCACAAGAGGACACAGTTTTAAATTAGAGGGGCAAAGGTTTAAAAGTAATATAAGGAAGTATTACTTTACTGAGAGGGTAGTGGATGCATGGAATAGCCTTCCTGCAGAAGTGGTAGCTGCAAATACAGTGAAGGAGTTTAAGCATGCATGGGATAGGCATAAGGCCATCCTTCATATAAGATAGGGCCGGGGGCTATCCATAGGATTCAGATATATTGGGCAGACTAGATGGGCCAAATGGTTCTTATCTGCCGACACATTCTATGTTTCTATGTTTCTATGATAGTCCTACTGAATAGACTGTTAGAATTTGTATTATGGCAAGAAAAAAGCAGCTAAGTAAAGAAAAACGAGTGGCCGTCATTACTTTAAGAAATGAAGGTCAGTCAGTCCGAAAAATTGGGAAAACTTTAAAAGTGTCCCCAAGTGCAGTCACAAAAACCATCAAGCGCTACAAAGAAACTGGCTGACATGCGGACCGCCCCAGGAAAGGAAGACCAAGAGTCACCTCTGCTGCGGAGGAGAAGTTCATCCGAGTCACCGGCCTCAGAAATCGCAGGGTAACAGCAGCTCAGATTAGAGACCAGGTCAATGCCACCCAGAGTTCTAGCAGCAGACACATCTCTAGAACAACTGTTAGGAGGAGACTGTGTGAATGAGGCCTTCATGGTAGAAGATCTGCTAGGAAACCACTGCTAAGGACAGGCAACAAGCAGAAGAGACTTGTTTGGGCTAAAGAACACAAGGAATGGACATTAGACCAGTGGAAATCTGTGCTTTGGTCTGATGAGTCCAAATTTGAGATCTTTGGTTCCAACCACCGTGTCTTTGTGCGACGCAGAAAAGGTGAACGGATGGACTCTACATGCCTGGTTCCCACCGTGAAGCATGGAGGAGGAGGTGTGATGGTGTGGGGGGGCTTTGCTGGTGACACTGTTGGGGACTTATTCAGAATTGAAGGCATACTGAACCAGCATGGCTACCACAGCATCTTGCAGCGGCATGCTATTCCATCCGGTTTGCGTTTAGTTGGACCATCAATTATTTTTCAACAGGACAATGACCCCAAACACACCTCCAGGCTGTGTAAGGGCTATCTGACCATGAAGGAGAGTGATGGGGTGCTGCGCCAGATGACCTGGCCTCCACAGTCACCGGACCTGAACACAATCGAGATGGTTTGGGGGTGAGCTGGACCGCAGAGTGAAGGCAAAAGGGCCAACAAGTGCTAAGCATCTCTGGGAACTCCTTCAAGACTGTTGGAAGACCATTTCAGGTGACCACCTCTTGGAGCTCATCAAGAGAATGCCAAGAGTGTGCAAAGCAGTAATCAAAGCAAAAGGTGGCTACTGTGAAGAACCTAGAATATGACATATTTTCAGTTGTTTCACACTTTTTTGTTATGTATATAATTCCACATGTGATAATTCATAGTTTTGATGTCTTCAGTGTGAATCTACAATTGTCATAGTCATGAAAATAAAGAAAACTCTTTGAATGAGAAGGTGCGTCCAAACTTTTGGTCTGTACTGTATCTGGTCTTCTCTCTGTGAATCTGTCTTTAGTGTATGGATGAGTCTGAATGCTCTCATGGGTCTGCTCTGTGCAATATCTCTCAAAACCTCATCTTTACTCAAAATGTCTCAATTCCATCTAATGCTCCAAACCCATCGACCGGTTCATCTAATGCTCCAAACCCACCGACCGATCTATCTAATGCTCAAAACCCACTGACCGGTCCATCTAATGCTCCGAACCCACCGACCGGTCCATTTAATGCTCCAAACCCACCGACCGGTCCATCTAATGCTCCGAACCCACCGACCGGTCCATCTAATGCTCCGAACCCACCGACCGGTCCATTTAATGCTCCAAACCCACCGACCGGTCCATCTAATGCTCCGAACCCACCGACCGGTCCATCTAATGCTCCGAACCCACCGACCGATCCATCTAAAGCTCCAAACCCACCGAGCGCACCATCTAATACTCCAAACCCACCGACCTGTCCATATTGCTCCAAACCCACTGACCTGTCCATCTAATGCTCCAAAACAACCAACCTGTTCATCTAATGCTCCAAACCCACTGAGCGGTCCATCTAATGCTCCAACTCACCGATCTCTCCCTCTAATGCTCCAAACCAACCAACCGGTCCATCCATTGCTCTAAAACAACCAACCTGCTTATCTAATTCTCCAAACCAACCGACCTGTCCATCTAACCCTCCAAACCCACCGACCTGTCCATCTAATGCTCCAAACCCACCGACCTGTCCATCTAATGCTCCAAGCCCACTGACCGGTCCATCTAATGCTCCAAGCCCACTGACCGGTCCATCTATTGCTCCAAACCCACCGACCTGTCCATCTATTGCTCCAAGCCCACCGACCGGTCCATCTATTGCTCCAAACCCACCGACCGATCCATCTAATGCTCCAAACCCACAGACCACACCATCTAATGCTCCAGACCCACGACCTGTCCATCTAATGCTCCAAACCCACTGACCGCACCATCTAATGCTCCAAACCCACCGACCTGTCCATCTAATGCTCCAAACCCACTGACCTGTCCATCTAACGCTCCAAACCCACTGACCACACCATCTAATGCTCCAAACCCACCGACCTGTCCATCTAATGCTCCAAACCCACCGACCGGTCCATCTAATGCTCCAAACCCACTGATCACACCATCTAATGCTCCAAACCCATGACCTGTCCATATTGCTCCAAACCCACCGAACGGTCCATCTAATGCTTAAAAACAACCAACCTGTTTATCTAATGCTCCAAACCCACCGACCGGTCTCATCGTTGCAGACCATTGCACCTGTCACCTCTACCTTGCAGACCATCGCATCAGTCACCTACCTTGCAGACTATTGCACCAGTCACCTCTACCTTGCAGACAATCACATCGGTCACCTCTACTTTAAAGACTATCGCACCTGTCACCTCTACCTTGCAGATCATCGCGCCGGTCACCTCTACCGTGCAGATTAGAGCACCTGTCACCTCTACCTTGCAGACCATCGCACCTATCACCTCTACCTTGCAGACCATCGCACCTGTCACCTTTACCTTGCAGACTTCCGCGCCTGTCAGCTCTACCTTGCAGACTATCGCATCTGTCACCTCTACCTTGCAGACTATCGCACCTGTCACCTCTACCTTGGAGACCATCGCACCTGTCAGCTCTACCTTGCAGACTATCGCACCTGTCACCTCTACCTTGCAGACTATCGCACCTGTCACCTCTACCTTGGAGACCATCGCACCTGTCACCTCTACCTTGCAGACCATCGCACCTGTCACCTCTACCTTGCAGACTATCGCACCTGTCAGCTCTACCTTGAAGATCATCGCACCAGTCACCTCTACCTTGCAGACTATCGCACCTGTCACCTCTACCTTGGAGACCATCGCACCTGTCACCTCTACCTTGCAGACCATCGCACCTGTCACCTCTACCTTGCAGACTATCGCACCGTTCACCTCCACTCCGGAGAGGCTCGCGCTCACATGTTCCTGCTCTCACTCCCGGTCACGCTGAGGTTACTTCATTAATATTCATGACAAGAACTGACCAATAAAACGTCGCGAGTGTGAGACCCACGATGAGGGGGCGTTGACTTCTGTCCATCGATGCACCTGTAGCTACGCCTACTTAAACCCCTGACCCGGAAGTGATTTGGGTAGATTGCGTTCCAGCGGCCGGACATGGTTCTGGAGGCTTTTGTTGTGGGCGGGGGGAGCGCGGTGCAGGCCGGGAGCTGGGGAATTCCCAACACGAGGACGACGGCGGCGGCGGCTCGGCCTCCGGGAACCGAAAACAGGTGAGACCCCCCCCCCCTCCTTACCCACGTATATGTGCCCCGGGGGGGGGGGGGGGTGTCAGGCGTCCAGTCCTGTGCGCCCCGAAGGGGGGGGTGTCAGGCGTCCAGTCCTGTGCGCCCCGAAGGGGGGGGTGTCAGGCGTCCAGTCCTGTGCGCCCCGAAGGGGGGGGTGTCAGGCGTCCTGTCCTGTGCGCCCCGGAGGGGGGGGGGGGGGTGTCAGGCGTCCTGTCCTGTGCGCCCCGGAGGGGGGGGGGGGGGTGTCAGGCGTCCTGTCCTGTGCGCCCCGGAGGGGGGGGGGGGGTGTCAGGCGTCCTGTCCTGTGCGCCCCGGAGGGGGGGGGGGGGGTGTCAGGCGTCCTGTCCTGTGCGCCCCGGAGGGGGGGGTGTCAGGCGTCCTGTCCTGTGTGCCCCGGAGGGGGGGGGGGGTGTCAGGCGTCCTGTCCTGTGCGCCCCGGAGGGGGGGGGTGTCAGGCGTCCTGTCCTGTGGCCCCGGAGGGGGGGGTGTCAGGCGTCCTGTCCTGTGTGCCCCGGAGGGGGGGTGTCAGGCGTCCTGTCCTGTGCGCCCCGGAGGGGGGGGGGGGGGGGGTAGTCAGGCGTCCTGTCCTGTGTGCCCCGGAGGGGGGGGGGGGGGGGGGTGTCAGGCGTCCTGTCCTGTGTGCCCCGGAGGGGGGGGGGGGGGGTGTCAGGCGTCCTGTCCTGTGCGCCCCGGAGGGGGGGGGGGGGGGTGTCAGGCGTCCTGTCCTGTGCGCCCCCGGAGGGGGGGGGGGTGGTGTCAGGCGTCCTGTCCTGTGCGCCCCGGAGGGGGGGGTGGTGTCAGGCGTCCTGTCCTGTGCGCCCCGGAGGGGGGGGGGGGTGTCAGGCGTCCTGTCCTGTGCGCCCCGGAGGGGGGGGGGGGTGTCAGGCGTCCTGTCCTGTGCGCCCCGGAGGGGGGGGTGGTGTCAGGCGTCCTGTCCTGTGTGCCCCGGAGGGGGGGGGGTGTCAGGCGTCCTGTCCTGTGGGCCCCGGAGGGGGGGGGGGGGGGTCAGGCGTCCTGTCCTGTGGGCCCCGGAGGGGGGGGGGGGGTCAGGCGTCCTGTCCTGTGCGCCCCGGAGGTCCTCCGCTGTATATATTACTGGTGTTTATGATGATTTGTGTGTTCTGTCCTCCACAGTTTTCTGCCACGAATGGACCCCCCGAGCGAGGGCGCTATGGAGCCGCCTCTGAGTCAGGAGACCTTTGAGGACCTCTGGAGCCTGTGAGTCCCTGCAGCCTCTCCTTGATCAGTAAAGCATGTTGTCTTCACGCCTGTTTCAGCGCCCCCACTGTCCCCAGGTTGGCTGTGGTATTACAGCTCTGCCCTGTTCTCTTCAGTGGAGCCGAGCTGCAGTACTAAGCCCTCCTGTGCAGAGATGTGGTGCCCGGAGTGCCGCCATATCGCCCTGTAGTGGGAGGGGCAGGGCTGCAGTACTAAGCCTTCCTGTGCTGAGATATGGTGCCCGGAGTGCCGCCATACCGCCCTGTAGTGGGAGGGGCAGGGCCGCAGTACTAAGCCCTCCTGTGCTGAGACGTGCCGCCATATCGCCCTGTAGTGGGAGGGGCAGGGCTGCAGTACTAAACCTTCCTGTGCAGAGATGTGGTGCCATATCGCCCTGTAGTGGGAGGGGCAGGGCTGCAGTACTAAGCCCTCCTGTGCAGAGATGTGGTGCCATACCGCCCTGTAGTGGGAGGGGCAGGGCTGCAGTACTAAACCTTCCTGTGCAGAGATGTGGTGCCATATCGCCCTGTAGTGGGAGGGGCAGGGCTGCAGTACTAAGCCTTCCTGTGCTGGGACGTGGCGCCATATCGCCCTGTAGTGGGAGGGGCAGGGCTGCAGTACTAAGCCTTCCTGTGCTGGGACGTGGCGCCATATTGCCCTGTAGTGGGAGGGGCAGGGCTGCAGTACTAAGCCTTCCTGTGCTGAGATGTGGCGCCATATTGCCCTGTAGTGGGAGGGGCAGGGCTGCAGTACTAAGCCTTCCTGTGCTGAGACATGCTGCCATATCGCCCTGTAGTGGGAGGGGCAGGGCTGCAGTACTAAGCCTTCCTGTGCTGAGACGTGCTGCCATATCGCCCTGTAGTGGGAGGGGCAGGGCTGCAGTACTAAGCCTTCCTGTGCTGGGATGTGGCCCCCGGAGTGCCGCCATATCGCCCTGTAGTGGGAGGGGCAGAGCTGCAGTACTAAACCCTCCTGTGCTGGGACGTGGCCCCCGGAGTGCCGCCATATCGCCCTGTGGTGGGAGGGGCAGAGCTGCAGTACTAAGCCCTCCTGTGCTGAGATAAGGCGGCACTCCGGGTGCCACATCTCCCTGTAGTGGGAGGGGCAGGGTTGCAGTACTAAGCCTTCCTGTGCTGGGATGTGGCCCCCGGAGTGCCGCCATATCGCCCTGTAGTGGGAGGGGCAGGGCTGCAGTACTAAGCCTTCCTGTGCTGAGATATGGCGGCACTCCGGGTGCCACATCGCCCTGTGGTGGGAGGGGCAGGGCTGCAGTACTAAGCCTTCCTGTGCTGAGACATGGTGCCCGGGAGTGCTGTCATATTGCCCTGTAGTGGGAGGGGCAGGGTTGCAGTACTAAGCCTTCCTGTGCTGGGATGTGGCCCCCGGAGTGCCGCCATATCGCCCTGTGGTGGGAGGGGCAGAGCTGCAGTACTAAGCCCTCCTGTGCTGAGATATGGCGGCACTCCGGGTGCCACATCTCCCTGTAGTGGGAGGGGCAGGGTTGCAGTACTAAGCCTTCCTGTGCTGGGATGTGGCCCCCGGAGTGCCGCCATATCGCCCTGTAGTGGGAGGGGCAGGGCTGCAGTACTAAGCCTTCCTGTGCTGAGATATGGCGGCACTCCGGGTGCCACATCGCCCTGTGGTGGGAGGGGCAGGGCTGCAGTACTAAGCCTTCCTGTGCTGAGACATGGTGCCCGGAGTGCTGTCATATTGCCCTGTAGTGGGAGGGGCAGAGCTGCAGTACTAAGCCCTCCTGTGCTGGGATGTGGCCCCCGGAGTGCCGCCATATCGCCCTGTGGTGGGAGGGGCAGGGCTGCGCACGCTGTCATCCGCTTTCCTTGTCTTTCAGGCTGCCGGCGGATGATATTGCGGGGGTCAGCTGTGCGGAGGAGAACATTCTGGTGAGGGGTCCTTCTCAGGTGTCTCCCATGTGTGTGTGTCCGGGGCGTGCTCTGGGCGGAGGGCGTGTCGCCCTTGTCTCCCTTATTGCCCGCCTCACGCCTCTCTTCGGTCTTTCTAGGACCTTCATCTTGCTGGGTTTTGTCTTCCAGGACTTTGAGTACCCGCTGCCGCCCGTCATGTCTGCCTTACAGGAGGGGGGGGTGAGCAGCACCTTCGTCCCAGCCCCCCACTCGGCCGTCCCGTCCACTGAAGACTACCCGGGCCTTCATGGCCTGAGCCTGGAGTTCCAGCAGAATGGGACGGCCAAGTCCGTGACCTGCACAGTGAGTATGGACATGCCCGGACTCGTCTGCCCGGCTCCTCCCTGGACTCATCCGCTCGCCCCTCTCGTTTCAGTACTCTCCTGTCCTCAACAAGCTGTTCTGCCAGTCGGCCAAGACCTGCCCCGTCCTCATCCGGGTGCACAACGCTCCCCCCGGGGGCTCCGTGCTGCGCGCTGTGGCGGTTTACAAGAAGTCGGAACATGTGGCCGAGGTTGTCAGACGCTGCCCCCACCACGAGAGAAGCGTGGAGGCCGGAGACGGTGAGTGCCAGCGGGTACTGGGGGACTGTGCTGTGTATACTGGGGTGTATATAGTATGAGGACTGTGGGGGGTGTATATATAGTATGAGGACTGTGCTGTGTATACTGGGAGGGTATATATAGTATGAGGACTGTGCTGTGTATACTGGGAGGGTGTATATAGTATGAGGACTGTGCTGTGTATACTGGGGGGTATATATAGTATGAGGACTGTGCTGTGTATACTGCAGGGGTATATATAGTATGAGGACTGTGCTGTGTATACTGGGGTGTATATAGTATGAGGACTGTGCTGTGTATACTGGGGTATATATAGTATGAGGACTGTGGGGGGTATATATATATATAGTATGAGGACTGTGCTGTGTATACTGGGAGGGTATATAGTATGACTGTGCTGTGTATACTGTGGGGGTATATAGTATGAGAACTGTGCTGTGTATACTGGGGTGTATATAGTATGAGGACTGTGCTGTGTATACTGTGGGAGTATATATAGTATGAGGGCTGTGCTGTGTATACTGAGGTGTATATAGTATGAGGGCTGTGTATACTGGGGTGTATATATAGTATGAGGACTGTGCTGTGTATACTGGGGTGTATATATAGTATGAGGACTGTGCTGTGTATACTGAGGTGTATATAGTATGAGGGCTGTGCTGTGTATACTGAGGTGTATATAGTATGAGGACTGTGCTGTGTATACTGGGGTGTATATAGTATGAGGGCTGTGCTGTGTATACTGGGGTGTATATATAGTATGAGGACTGTGCTGTGTATACTGAGGTGTATATAGTATGAGGGCTGTGCTGTGTATACTGAGGTGTATATAGTATGAGGACTGTGCTGTGTATACTGTGAGGGTATATAGTATGACTGCTGTGTATACTGAGGTGTATATAGTATGAGGGCTGTGCTGTGTATACTGTGAGGGTATATAGTATGACTGTGCTGTGTATACTGAGGTGTATATAGTATGAGGACTGTGCTGTGTATACTGAGGTGTATACTGTGAGGGTATATAGTATGACTGTGCTGTGTATACTGGGGTGTATATAGTATGAGGACTGTGCTGTGTATACTGTGAGGGTATATAGTATGACTGTGCTGTGTATACTGAGGTGTATATAGTATGAGGACTGTGCTGTGTATACTGAGGTGTATACTGTGAGGGTATATAGTATGTCTGTGCTGTGTATACTGGGGTGTATATAGTATGAGGACTGTGCTGTGTATACTGGGGTGTATATATAGTATGAGGACTGTGCTGTGTATACTTGGGGGGTATATAGTATGAGGACTGCTGTGTATACTTGGGGGTATATAGTATGAGGACTGTGCTGTGTATACTTGGGGGGTATATAGTATGAGGACTGTGCTGTGTATACTGGGGTATATATAGTATGAGGGCTGTGCTGTGTATACTGAGGTGTATATAGTATGAGGGCTGTGCTGTGTATACTGAGGTGTATATAGTATGGGGCTGTGTATACTGAGGTGTATATAGTATGAGGACTGTGCTGTGTATACTGGGAGGGTATATAGTATGAGGACTGTGCTGTGTATTCTGGGGTGTATATAGTATGGGACTGTGCTGTGTATACTGGGAGGGTATATAGTATGAGGGCTGTGTATACTGAGGTGTATATAGTATGGGGCTGTGTATACTGAGGTGTATATAGTATGAGGACTGTGCTGTGTATACTGGGAGGGTATATAGTATGAGGACTGTGCTGTGTATTCTGGGGTGTATATAGTATGAGGACTGTGCTGTGTATACTGAGGTGTATATAGTATGAGGACTGTGCTGTGTATACTGAGGTGTGTATATAGTATGAGGGCTGTGCTGTGTATACTGGGGTATATAGTATGAGGACTGTGCTGTGTATACTGGGGTATATAGTATGAGGGCTGTGCTGTGTATACTGAGGTGTATATAGTATGAGGACTGTGCTGTGTATACTGAGGTGTATATAGTATGAGGGCTGTGCTGTGTATACTGAGGTGTATATAGTATGAGGGCTGTGCTGTGTATACTGAGGTGTATATATATAGTATGAGGGCTGTGCTGTGTATACTGGGGTATATATAGTATGAGGGCTGTGCTGTGTATACTGAGGTGTATATAGTATGAGGGCTGTGCTGTGTATACTGAGGTGTATATAGTATGAGGGCTGTGCTGTGTATACTGAGGTGTATATAGTATGAGGACTGTGCTGTGTATACTGAGGTGTATATAGTATGAGGACTGTGCTGTGTATACTGAGGTGTATATAGTATGAGGGCTGTGCTGTGTATACTGAGGTGTATATAGTATGAGGGCTGTGCTGTGTATACTGAGGTGTATATAGTATGAGGACTGTGCTGTGTATACTGAGGTGTATATAGTATGAGGGCTGTGCTGTGTATACTGAGGTGTATATAGTATGAGGGCTGTGCTGTGTATACTGGGGTGTATATAGTATGAGGGCTGTGCTGTGTATACTGAGGTGTATATAGTATGGGCTGTGCTGTGTATACTGAGGTGTATATAGTATGAGGACTGTGCTGTGTATACTGAGGTGTATATATAGTATGAGGGCTGTGCTGTGTATACTGAGGTGTATATATAGTATGAGGGCTGTGCTGTGTATACTGTGAGGGTATATAGTATGACTGTGCTGTGTATACTGAGGTGTATATAGTATGAGGGCTGTGCTGTGTATACTGAGGTGTATATATAGTATGAGGACTGTGCTGTGTATACTGGGGTGTATATAGTATGAGGACTGTGCTGTGTATACTGGGGTGTATATAGTATGAGGACTGTGCTGTGTATACTGGGGTGTATATAGTATGAGGACTGTGCTGTGTATACTGAGGTGTATATAGTATGAGGACTGTGCTGTGTATATAGTATGAGGACTGTGCTGTGTATATAGTATGAGGACTGTGCTGTGTATATAGTATGAGGACTGTGCTGTGTATACTGAGGTGTATATAGTATGAGGACTGTGCTGTGTATACTGAGGTGTATATAGTATGAGGACTGTGCTGTGTATACTGAGGTGTATATAGTATGAGGACTGTGCTGTGTATACTGAGGTGTATATAGTATGAGGACTGTGCTGTGTATACTGAGGTGTATATAGTATGAGGACTGTGCTGTGTATACTGAGGTGTATATATAGTATGAGGGCTGTGCTGTGTATACTGAGGTGTATATAGTATGAGGACTGTGCTGTGTATACTGAGGTGTATATAGTATGAGGACTGTGCTGTGTATACTGGGGTGTATATAGTATGAGGACTGTGCTGTGTATACTGAGGTGTATATATAGTATGAGGGCTGTGCTGTGTATACTGAGGTGTATATAGTATGAGGACTGTGCTGTGTATACTGAGGTGTATATATAGTATGAGGGCTGTGCTGTGTATACTGAGGTGTATATAGTATGAGGACTGTGCTGTGTATACTGAGGTGTGTATATAGTATGAGGACTGTGCTGTGTATACTGAGGTGTATATAGTATGAGGACTGTGCTGTGTATACTGAGGTGTATATAGTATGAGGGCTGTGCTGTGTATACTGTGAGGGTATATAGTATGACTGTGCTGTGTATACTGAGGTGTATATAGTATGAGGACTGCTGTGTATACTGAGGTGTATATAGTATGAGAACTGTGCTGTGTATACTGAGGTGTATATAGTATGAGGGCTGTGCTGTGTATACTGAGGTGTATATAGTATGAGGACTGTGCTGTGTATACTGTGAGGGTATATAGTATGACTGTGCTGTGTATACTGAGGTGTATATAGTATGAGGGCTGTGCTGTGTATACTGTGAGGTGTATATAGTATGAGACTGTGCTGTGTATACTGAGGTGTATATAGTATGAGGACTGTGCTGTGTATACTGAGGTGTATATAGTATGAGAACTGTGCTGTGTATACTGAGGTGTATATAGTATGAGGACTGTGCTGTGTATTACTGAGGTGTATATAGTATGAGGACTGTGCTGTGTATACTGAGGTGTATATAGTATGAGGACTGTGCTGTGTATACTGAGGTGTATATAGTATGAGGACTGTGCTGTGTATACTGAGGTGTATATATAGTATGAGGACTGTGCTGTGTATACTGAGGTGTATATATAGTATGAGGACTGTGCTGTGTATACTGAGGTGTATATAGTATGAGGACTGTGCTGTGTATACTGAGGTGTATATAGTATGAGGACTGTGCTGTGTATACTGTGAGGGTATATAGTATGAGGGCTGTGCTGTGTATACTGAGGTGTATATAGTATGAGGACTGTGCTGTGTATACTGAGGTGTATATAGTATGAGGGCTGTGCTGTGTATACGAGGTGTATATAGTATGAGGACTGTGCTGTGTATACTGTGAGGGTATATAGTATGACTGTGCTGTGTATACTGAGGTGTATATAGTATGAGGGCTGTGCTGTGTATACTGAGGGTATATAGTATGACTGTGCTGTGTATACTGAGGTGTATATAGTATGAGGACTGTGCTGTGTATACTGGGGTATATAGTATGAGGACTGTGCTGTGTATACTGAGGTGTATATAGTATGAGGGCTGTGCTGTGTATACTGAGGTGTATATAGTATGAGGGCTGTGCTGTGTATACTGAGGTGTATATAGTATGAGGACTGTGCTGTGTATACTGAGGTGTATATAGTATGAGGGCTGTGCTGTGTATACTGGGGTGTATATAGTATGAGGACTGTGCTGTGTATACTGAGGTGTATATAGTATGAGGACTGTGCAGTGTATACTAGGGT
Source organism: Bufo gargarizans (assembly GCF_014858855.1). Lineage (NCBI taxonomy): Eukaryota > Metazoa > Chordata > Amphibia > Anura > Bufonidae > Bufo > Bufo gargarizans. The sequence goes on along the minus strand of NC_058081.1, from coordinate 379,217,243 downwards.
GTATATAGTATGAGGACTGTGCTGTGTATACTGAGGTGTATATAGTATGAGGACTGTGCTGTGTATTCTGGGGTGTATATAGTATGAGGACTGTGCTGTGTATACTGGGGTGTATATAGTATGAGGACTGTGCTGTGTATACTGAGGTGTATATAGTATGAGGACTGTGCTGTGTATTCTGGGGTGTATATAGTATGAGGACTGTGCTGTGTATACTGGGGTGTATATAGTATGAGGACTGTGCTGTGTATACTGAGGTGTATATAGTATGAGGGCTGTGCTGTGTATACTGAGGTGTATATAGTATGAGGACTGTGCTGTGTATACTGGGGTGTATATAGTATGAGGGCTGTGCTGTGTATACTGGGGTGTATATAGTATGAGGGCTGTGCTGTGTATACTGGGGTATATATAGTATGAGGACTGTGTTGTGTATACTGAGGTGTGTATATAGTATTAGGGCTGTGTACACCAGGGGGTATGTATAGGGGTGCTCGGTGTAGATGACGGTATGAGGGGTGGGCCGTGCAGATATATAGGGGTGCTCGGTGTAGATGATGGTATGAGGGGTGGGCCGTGCAGATATATAGGGGTGCTCGGTGTATGTATGAGGGGTGGGCTGTGCTGTGCAGATATATAGGGGTGCTCGGTGTATGTATGAGGGGTGGGCTGTGCTGTGCAGATATATAGGGGTGCTCGGTGTAGATGACGGTATGAGGGGTGGGCCGTGCACATGTATAGGGGTGCTCGGTGTATGTATGAGGGGTGGGCCGTGCAGATATATAGGGGTGCTCGGTGTATGTATGAGGGGTGTGCTGTGCAGATATATAGGGGTGCTCGGTGTAGATGACTGCATGAGGGGTGGGCTGTGCAGATATATAGGGGTGCTCGGTGTAGATGACGGTATGAGGGGTGGGCCGTGCAGATATATAGGGGTGCTCGGTGACTGTATGAGGGGTGGGCCGTGCAGATATATAGGGGTGCTCGGTGTATGTATGAGGGGTGGGCCGTGCAGATATATAGGGGTGCTCGGTGTATGTATGAGGGGTGGGCCGTGCAGATATATAGGGGTGCTCGGTGTATGTATGAGGGGTGGGCCGGGCAGATATATAGGGGTGCTCGGTGTATGTATGAGGGGTTGGCCAGGCAGATATATAGGGGTGCTCGGTGTAGATGACGGTATGAGGGGTGGGCTGTGCAGATATATAGGGGTGCTCTGTGTATGTATGAGGGGTGGGCCGTGCAGATATATAGGGGTGCTCGGTGTATATATGAGGGGTGGGCTGTGCAGATATAGGGGTGCTCGGTGTAGATGACGGTATGAGGGGTGGGCAGTGCAGATATATAGGGGTGCTCGGTGTAGATGATGGTATGAGGGGTGGGCCGTGCAGATATATAGGGGTGCTCGGTGTATGTATGAGGGGTGGGCCGTGCTGTGTATATGACAGTATGAGGGGTGGGCCGTGCAGATATATAGGGGTGCTCGGTGTAGATGACGGTATGAGGGGTGGGCCGTGCAGATATATAGGGGTGCTCGGTGTAGATGACGGTATGAGGGGTGGGCCGTGCAGATGTATAGGGGTGCTCGGTGTAGATGACGGTATGAGGGGTGGGCTGTGCAGATATATAGGGGTGCTCGGTGTATGTATGAGGGGTGGGCCGTGCAGATATATAGGGGTGCTCGGTGTATGTATGAGGGGTGGGCCGGGCAGATATATAGGGGTGCTCGGTGTATGTATGAGGGGTGGGCCGGGCAGATATATAGGGGTGGGCCGTGCAGATATATAGGGGTGCTCGGTGTATGTATGAGGGGTGGGCCGTGCAGATATATAGGGGTGCTCGGTGTATGTATGAGGGGTGGGCAGTGCAGATATATAGGGGTGCTCGGTGTATGTATGAGGGGTGGGCAGTGCAGATATATAGGGGTGCTCGGTGTATGTATGAGGGGTGGGCCGGGCAGATATATAGGGGTGCTCGGTGTATGTATGAGGGGTGGGCCGGGCAGATATATAGGGGTGCTCGGTGTATGTATGAGGGGTGGGGCCGGGCAGATATATAGGGGTGCTCGGTGTATGTATGAGGGGTGGGCCGGGCAGATATATAGGGGTGCTCGGTGTATGTATGAGGGGTGGGCCGGGCAGATATATAGGGGTGCTCGGTGTATGTATGAGGGGTGGGCCGGGCAGATATATAGGGGTGCTCGGTGTATGTATGAGGGGTGGGCCGGGCAGATATATAGGGGTGCTCGGTGTATGTATGAGGGGTGGGCCGGGCAGATATATAGGGGTGCTCGGTGTATGTATGAGGGGTGGGCCGGGCAGATATATAGGGGTGCTCGGTGTATGTATGAGGGGTGGGCCGTGCTGTGTATGTATGACGGTATGAGGGGTGGGCCGTGCTGAATGTCGCAGTGCACTCACAATATTTTGGCTTCTCTTCAGACTATGCTCCCAGAAATCACCTGATCCGCGTAGAAGGCAACTCTCGGGCGTGTTACACGGAGGACACCAATGGGCGGCACAGTGTCTGCGTGTCGTATGAGGACCCACAGGTACGGACCGCTTCTGCAGATGGCACTGACCTCCTCCGCCACCGCGTTGTGTACTGACCCACTGCTCTCCCCGTCCACAGGTGGGCTGTGAGTTCACGGTTCTCCTCCTGAACTACATGTGTAACAGTTCCTGTATGGGCGGCATGAACCGGCGGGCAATCATGACCATCATTACATTGGAGTCTAAAGAGTAAGTGGCCAATGTGTGACCAGCTCCCTGCAGTGGATATTCCACACGTGGTATCCCCGCAGCTCCCGGTAGTCATCATCTTGGTGGCTCTCTGGTATCCCCACAGCTCCCGGCAGTCATCCTCGTGGTGGCTCTCCTGCGTCCCGGTAGTCATCCTCGTGGTGGCTCTCCTGCGTCCCCGCAGCTCCCGGCAGTCATCCTCGTGGTGGCTCTCCTGCGTCCCCGCAGCTCCCGGCAGTCATCCTCGTGGTGGCTCTCCTGCGTCCCCGCAGCTCCCGGCAGTCATCCTCGTGGTGGCTCTCCTGCGTCCCCGCAGCTCCCGGCAGTCATCCTCGTGGTGGCTCTCCTGCGTCCCCGCAGCTCCCGGCAGTCATCCTCGTGGTGGCTCTCCTGCGTCCCCGCAGCTCCCGGCAGTCATCCTCGTGGTGGCTCTCCTGCGTCCCCGCAGCTCCCGGCAGTCATCCTCGTGGTGGCTCTCCTGCGTCCCCGCAGCTCCCGGCAGTCATCCTCGTGGTGGCTCTCCTGCGTCCCCGCAGCTCCCGGCAGTCATCCTCGTGGTGGCTCTCCTGCGTCCCCGCAGCTCCCGGCAGTCATCCTCGTGGTGGCTCTCCTGCGTCCCCGCAGCTCCCGGCAGTCATCCTCGTGGTGGCTCTCCTGCGTCCCCGCAGCTCCCGGCAGTCATCCTCGTGGTGGCTCTCCTGCGTCCCCGCAGCTCCCGGCAGTCATCCTCGTGGTGGCTCTCCTGCGTCCCCGCAGCTCCCGGCAGTCATCCTCGTGGTGGCTCTCCTGCGTCCCCGCAGCTCCCGGCAGTCATCCTCGTGGTGGCTCTCCTGCGTCCCCGCAGCTCCCGGCAGTCATCCTCGTGGAGGCTCTCCTGCGTCCCCGCAGCTCCCGGCAGTCATCCTCGTGGAGGCTCTCCTGCGTCCCCGCAGCTCCCGGCAGTCATCCTCTTGGAGGCTCTCCTGCGTCCCCGCAGCTCCCGGCAGTCATCCTCTTGGAGGCTCTCCTGCGTCCCCGCAGCTCCCGGCAGTCATCCTCTTGGAGGCTCTCCTGCGTCCCCGCAGCTCCCGGCAGTCATCCTCTTGGAGGCTCTCCTGCGTCCCCGCAGCTCCCGGCAGTCATCCTCTTGGAGGCTCTCCTGCGTCCCCGCAGCTCCCGGCAGTCATCCTCTTGGAGGCTCTCCTGCGTCCCCGCAGCTCCCGGCAGTCATCCTCTTGGAGGCTCTCCTGCGTCCCCGCAGCTCCCGGCAGTCATCCTCTTGGAGGCTCTCCTGCGTCCCCGCAGCTCCCGGCAGTCATCCTCTTGGAGGCTCTCCTGCGTCCCCGCAGCTCCCGGCAGTCATCCTCTTGGAGGCTCTTCTGCGTCCCCTTGTCTTATTTTCCTCCATCTGTTATTCATGGTAATCCCCCATATCTCCCCACTTACAGGGTAACCTTCTCTCTTTAAGGGGCTACCTCCTGGGACGTCGCTGCTTTGAGGTTCGTATCTGTGCTTGTCCTGGAAGAGATCGCAGGACAGAGGAGGAGAATTGCTTGAAGAAGGAGCTGAAGACCAGTTTGAAGAGAGGTGGGGGAGTAAAGCAGGGTGGACATGGTGCCTGGCTGGTGGGGGCGACGTCCACTGACACATCACAATTATCTGATTTCAGCTGTGCAGGGCTCGCCTGTCTCGGATGCTGCACTTCCCAAGAAGAAGAAGGATCTTAATGAAGAGGAGACCTTCACCCTCCAGGTAAAATAATGTCCGTGTGTCTGTCCATGTTGCACCTTGTCTGTCATGTTCCCAACTCTGCTTCTGTGTCTGTAGGTGAAGGGTCGTGAGCGCTACGAGATGCTGAAGAAGATAAATGATGCCCTGGAGCTACAGGACAAGGCCGATCAGCAGATACTGTGAGTAAAAGGATGTGTTCATGTGGGTAGTGTGACTGGGAGACCTCACTGTCCTCTGGTTCTTTTCTGTACTGATGGTCTGATCTCACCTGTGATATGCTTGTGACTGGCAGACCTCACTGTCCTCTGGTTCTTTTCTGTACTGATGGTCTGATCTCACCTGTGATGTGCTGGTGACTGGCAGACCTCACTGTCCTCTGGTTCTTCTCTGTACTGATGGTCTGATCTCACCTGTGATATGCTTGTGACTGGCAGACCGCACTGTCCTCTGGTTCTTCTCTGTACGGATGGTCTGATCTCACCTGTGATGTGCTGGTGACTGGCAGACCTCACTGTCCTCTGGTTCTTTTCTGTACTGATGGTCTGATCTCACCTGTGATATGCTTGTGACTGGCAGACCTCACTGTCCTCTGGTTCTTCTCTGTACAGATGGTCTGATCTCACCTGTGATATGCTGGTGACTGGCAGACCTCACTGTCCTCTGGTTCTCCTTCATACGGATGGTCTGATCTCACCTGTGATATGCTGGTGACTGGCAGACCGCACTGTCCTCTGGTTCTTCTCTGTCTGTACAGATGGTCTGATCTCACCTGTGATATGCTGGTGACTGGCAGACCGCACTGTCCTCTGGTTCTCCTCTGTACTGATGGTCTGATCTCACCTGTGATGTGCTGGTGACTGGCAGACCGCACTGTCCTCTGGTTCTCCTCTGTACTGATGGTCTGATCTCACCTGTGATGTGCTGGTGACCTGGAGACCTCACTGTCCTCTGGTTCTTCTCTGTCTGTACAGATGGTCTGATTTCACCTGTGATATGCTGGTGACTGGCAGACCGCACTGTCCTCTGGTTCTTCTCTGTCTGTACAGATGGTCTGATCTCACCTGTGATGTGCTGGTGACTGGCAGACCCTACTGTCCTCTGGTTCTCCTCTGTACTGATGGTCTGATCTCACCTGTGATGTGCTGGTGACTGGCAGACCCTACTGTCCTCTGGTTCTCCTCTGTACTGATGGTCTGATCTCACCTGTGATGTGCTGGTGACTGGCAGACCCTACTGTCCTCTGGTTCTCCTCTGTACTGATGGTCTGATCTCACCTGTGATGTGCTGGTGACTGGCAGACCCTACTGTCCTCTGGTTCTTCTCTGTACTGATGGTCTGATCTCACCTGTGATGTGCTGGTGACCCAGAGACCTCAGTATGGAGAAGAACCGGATGGTCTGATCTCACCTGTGATATGCTGGTGACTGGCAGACCTCACTGTCCTCTGGTTCTTCTCTGTACTGATGGTCTGATCTCACCTGTGATGTGCTGGTGACTGGCAGACCCTACTGTCCTCTGGTTCTCCTCTGTACTGATGGTCTGATCTCACCTGTGATATGCTGGTGACCCAGAGACCTCAGTATGGAGAAGAACCAGATGGTCTGATCTCACCTGTGATGTGCTGGTGACCTGGAGACCTCACTGTCCTTTCCCCCTCTGCAGGACCCTGAAATGCAGGAAATGTCGTGATGATATCAAACCCAAGAAAGGGAAGAAGCTGCTGGTAAAAGATGAGCAGGACTCTGAGTGACCAGGATCCAAGCTCTTCCACTGTTCCCCCTAATACTCCCTGCACCTCGCTTTTCTAACCATCACTGCCAATTGTATTTGTTTTTCTTTATTTTTTTTTTAAATAAAATGTAACCTTTAATTACGTCTGTGTCCGGTTTTCTGCAGTATTTCTGGGCCCAGATTTCATGGGGATGAGGCCCCTGTGTGGAGGACTATGGCAGAAATCATGGATGGTCATGACCCTTATTGGAGTGAGGTGGGGAAGGCAGAGGATGGGCCCCCTGTGTGGAGGATGATGGTGGTAGTCATGGATTGTTTGTAAATGCTGATGAGTTACTGCCCAGGTGTGTGTGTGTGTGTGTGGGTGGCGCGGGGCGCGCTTCTGTTTGTTGGAGGCCAGGTGGTAATCGGGGCAGCTGTGTGTTCGGGCCTCATTTGCTTACCCGGCCACCTGCTGCTGATTTCTTATTCAAAGCCAACAGGTGAAATCCAGACTGAGTAGAGAGATGTGAGCGGTCCGGAGAGGAGTCGACATGTCGCTGCGCAGAGCTGTGTGTGTCTGCTGGCTGAGTGAGTACAAGCCCGAACACTAACCTCCAAAATAACCTATTCTTCAGGATGATACTACACCCCTCTGTTGTACTGATCTGTCCTCCTCCATGATGATACTACATCCCTCTCTTGTACTGATCTGTCCTCCTCCATGATGATACTACATCCCTCTCTTGTACTGACCTGTTCTCCTCCATGATGATACTACATCCCTCTCTTGTACTGACCTGTTCTCCTCCATGATGATACTACATCCCTCTCTTGTACTGACCTGTTCTCCTCCATGATGATACTACACCCCTCTGTTGTACTGATCTGTCCTCCTCCATGATGATACTACACCCCTCTCTTGTACTGATCTGTCCTCCTCCATGATACTACACCCCTCTCTTGTACTGATCTGTCCTCCTCAATGATACTACACCCCTCTCTTGTACTGATCTGTCCTCCTCCATGATGATACTACACCCCTCTCTTGTACTGATCTGTCCTCCTCCATGATGATACTACACCCCTCTCTTGTACTGATCTGTCCTCCTCCATGATGATACTACACCCCTCTCTTGTACTGATCTGCTCTCCAGCAAGATGTTACTGTCAGGTATATAAAGCAAATGCCTTATACCAAAGAATGGGTCAAAGGAAAAAATTATCCTTGAGACTTGATCCAAGGGGAACATATAAACCATTTTATAAAAAAAATATATATTTTTTTTTTATAGAACCTAATTATTTTGTGCAATCAGTAGGGCTGAAACGATTATTCAAGTAAATCGAGTCAAAAAATTCATCGATGCAGTTTCCCTGCATCGAGGAATCGTTTACATCACGTGATCACGGAGCGGGAGTGAAATTAAGAGTCTCACTCACCGCTTCCGTGTCCTCTGGAGGCCAGAGAGGCAGGACTGAGCCGACCGGCACAGCGGAGGGAGGAGGAGGAGGGGGGAGGAGGGGGGAGTCCCTCCCTCCCCACTGTGCGCGGCTGCCGCTGAACACCAATGAGGACAGAGTAGGAGGAGGAGGGGAGGGACTGTGGCCACTGCGCCACCAATTAATGTGTCGGCCATATCCCACAGGGTCCCCCTCCTACCCCCCCATCATTGGTGGCGGTGTCAGTTCCGATCGGAGCCCCAGCAGTGTAATGCTGGGGCTCCGATCGGTTACCATGGCAGCCAGGACGCTACTGAAGTCCTGGCTGCCATGGTATGTTAGTGAGCAGAGAGCAGCGCATTATACTCACGTGCGCTGTGGCTGCCGGTCGCTCCTTCTGTCTCTGCGGCGGATTGCTAATGCTTACAGCATTAGCAATGCACCGCACAGACCTATGAGAAGGAGCGACCGGCGGCCACAGCGCACGTGAGTATAATGCGCTGCTCTCTGCTCACTAACATACCATGGCAGCCAGGACTTCAGTAGCGTCCTGGCTGCCATGGTAACCGATCGGAGCCCCAGCATTACACTGCTGGGGCTCCGATCGGAACTGACACTGCCACCAATGATGGGGGGGGGGGGGGGGGGGGGGGGGGACCCTGCGGCCACTGCCACCAATGATTAATACTGGGGAAGGAGGGGGGGGGGGGGTTGTGTTACCAGAGGGGGGAGGCAGATCAGAGGCTGGGGGGAAGGGGGGGGGGGAGGCAGATCAGAGGCTGGGGGGAGGGGGGGGAGGCAGATCAGAGGCTGGGGGCAAGCAGATGGAGAGAGAGTGGTTAATGGAGGCTGCAAGCACCACCTTGGCATGTATAAAGTTATTGGTTTAGAGAGGGGTTAATGAAGGCACCTCCAAGGTGCTTTCATTAACCTCTTCAGACCAATAACTTTATACATGCCCAATGCCAAGGTGCTTCCATTAACCCTCCAAACCCAATGGGCATGTATAAAGTTATTGGTTTGGAGGGGTTAATGGAAGCACCTTGGCATTAGGCATGTATAAAGTTATTAACCCCTTCAAACCAATAACTTTATACATAATTACATATGTTATTTTAAGTAGCTTTTTCTTATTGGATTACTCGATGAATTGAGAAATATAATCGATAGAATACTCTATTACAAAAATATTCGTTTACTGCAGCCCTAGCAATCAGTAAACATACGGTACCAGTGTCTATGTAAAAATAGAATTTATTTATTATCCAGTAATTTATATGCAATGAATATATGACCAATAATAATACAAAGACAATGCAATGAATTGTAGTACCCGAAATACGCCACTAGATGGTGGTGACACACCACAAATATACCAACGTGAGAAATGGGACAATACAGCTTAAATATGAAGTTTTATATATGAACTGATTATATACAGAGTTTCAATAAAGAAAATGACGGATATAAACCCTTGCTCTGATGAACTATGAACAAATCCCTGGGTGTCTGGTAGTATTGCAATAACTTATAAATGATCAGCTTGATATCAGACTAGGGAATATAAAGATTCCCAACAGAAAGTTTCCTCTGAAAATCAAACTTCTATTCAGCAATATGCATCGTTGCTGAATAGTGATATTACTGATGTATCAACTAATCTTATCCGTCAGCAATAAGCGGGGATTGGCTAAGAATCAAACCAGCTTATTTATATGAATTCTACAAGAAACTTACATTGCCCAAGTCAAGTTTCCAGAATTTTCTGATAATCAGGATCTTTCTCAGGGCCCACTTTCTTTGTTTCTCCCTCTTTTTCCTTTAGTTGTGATTTCTTGGTTCCCCTTACCACTTGTGTGTGGGTAATTATCCACAACCTTATCAGACGAACACGCCTTCCTAGGTTAGGGTTTTCCAATCGTGACAATGGCTCATGATGTCACTGCGGTACCCAGAATACATTTCTGTTACTGGTGTAATGATACCTACTTACAGCTAGGTGGCACTGTTGTATGAGCATTCTATACATTTGACCTCGGTACATTGAATCAGCGATACGGGATTTAGTTCGACACAATGATAATCCAGTCTTGGAGGAACCAGCAAGAGTTTCCCAACCTATAAATTCATTGTTCTAGATAGGACATACAATTGAGGCCTATACTACCACAAGCGTTGTGTGTCTTCTAGCCGTCTAACCGTGAGTAAGCGCTAGTTAGAGTAACACCGCTTCTTCTGACCGAATCCTCATTAATGTGGTTTTAAAAAGGAATATTCTTCTCAACATATTTCAGAAGTGAATATTGTCATACAACATACCAGATACATCGAGGTCCTTCAGAATATAGGACAATATAAGATAAAGACACTGATATATGCCCTGCTGACTGTCTCCTGCCGAGGACTAACCAAGGCTCCTAAATGAATACATAGATATTATGTTTTTACTTAATTAATATGCACGATTTTAAATTGATCTGAATGGATGTGTCCAGAAACTCATCTGATCTCAGCCATAAACATGAAATGAGATAAGAAACACTCGGACGCGTGGATCCAAGCTGACGTAGATCTTCTGGGATAGAAGCCTTTCATTCATCAAGATGAACCCGGTGGTCTCCTGCAGCATGATCCCGGATGAAGGGCCTGGAACGCCTTCCCCAAGATCAGGACCACGTAGATAACGGCAACAACCCTCGATGCCATGTTGTGCCTGTAACATTGTGTGACAAATAGAAGCACATCGTCCACGTTCTATCAATCCTACAAGAAGAGTTTATACCACCATACGGCTTTGCTTAGGCAGCGTCTCTTTTCTTGAACAGAGCAAGTTCCTGGTTCATGAGGATACTAAATCCTGGGTTTCCATCTTTTTTTAATTAAATTTTTTATTTTATATCCATAACATGACTTTTATTTATTTTTTTAAATAGACTTGGTGTTACACAAATACAATTGTCCAAAAAGTTTAAACAGAATTTTCTTCCTAAATGCCACGTTAATACACATACAAGTAAAGAGTGTATTAATGCCCATACCATGTGCCCTCCCTCATTAACGCTGCCTTGGAGCACATCCTCGACAGACCGGACCCTATGACCATGTCGACCAGGTTCTATCTTTAGCTGGAACCTTGATAATCTAGAGTTGAGTGGACACCTGGATGTTCGGGACCCGAACTTGACCCCAAACTTTTGAGCACTCAAATAGCTGTACAAATGTCCTTGAAAGGGCTAGAGGGCTGCAAATGTCGTTAACATGTGGTGAAGAGCAGGACAAGTGTCCTAAAAATAATAATCTTGATCTAGGAGGACGAGGTCCATATGGAGGAGGTGGTAGTCAGCACTGGTTTTGGTTTAAATTTTATTTTTTAACCCCCTCAGCCCCGCTAGCTGAAACCCCCTTAATGACCAGAGCACTTTTTACACTTCGGCACTACACTACTTTCACCGTTTATCGCTCGGTCATGCAACTTACCACCCAAATGAATTTTACCTCCTTTTCTTCTCACTAATAGAGCTTTCATTTGGTGGTATTTCATTGCTGCTGACATTTTTACTTTTTTTTGTTATTAATTGAAATTTAACAAAATTTAAAAAAAAATGAAATTTTTTCACTTTCAGTTGTAAAGTTTTTTTTTTTAAAAACGACCTCTATATATAAATTTTTCTCTAAATTTATTGTTCTACATGTCTTCGATAAAAAAAAAAATGGTTTGGGTAAAAGTTATAGCGTTTACAAACTATGGTACAAAAATGTGAATTTCCGCTTTTTGAAGCAGCTCTGACTTTCTGAGCACCTGTCATGATTCCTGAGGTTCTACAATGCCCAGACAGTAGAAACACCCCACAAATGACCCCATTTCGGAAAGACACCCTAAGGTATTCGCTGATGGGCATAGTGAGTTCATGGAAGTTTTTTATTTTTTGTCACAAGTTAGCGGAAAATGATGATTTTTTTCTTACAAAGTCTCATATTCTACTAACTTGTGACAAAAAATAAAAACTTCCATGAACTCACTATGCCCATCACAAAATACCTTGGGGTGTCTTCTTTCCAAAATGGGGTCACTTGTGGGGTAGTTATACTGCCCTGGCATTTTAGGGGCCCATATGTGTGAGAAGTAGTTTGAAATCAAAATCTGTAAAAAATGACCGGTGAAATCCGAAAGGTGCTCTTTGGAATATGTGCCCCTTTTCCCACCTTGGCTGCAAAAAAGTGTCACACGTCTGGTATCGCCGTACTCAGGAGAAGTTGGGCAATGTGTTTTGGGGTGTCTTTTTACATATACCCATGCTGGGTGAGAGAAATTTTTATTTTCTATTTCGCCGGGCTAAAACACTTAAGCTGGGGTCCCTTAGCCTCCCAGCCCCTCCAGTACCTGTGGGTCATGCGGCTCACTGCTGGAAACGAGGATCCTAGGGGCTGGGAAACGGTAGCCGCAACCCCGCTGGGAGTCTGGGCTGCAGGATGCTTCCTCCAGGGGAAACTGCGCGGTAGCCGGAGTGTCTTCTCTCACTTCAGGCTTCGGCGCTGAACCGGAAGTGACGTTGAGGCGCCAGGGAAGGAGTGCGCATGTGCTTAACTTCCGACACCGGATCCAGTATGGCGGTGCCCTGCGATCGATCTCCACGGCGAGGGACGCTGGAGGCCTAGCGTTCTGGCCTCGCATCCCATCCGGAGTCCCTGGAAGTGACCGGAAGGAATGGGAGGAGCATCCACGTCAGGAGGGGTAAGTGCCAGTGGCATTTAAATTCTGGTTGGGCTAAGTGTGAGTCCCTCAGTCATGGATTCATCTGGTATGAGAGAGTAGTCCCCAGACCCTCCTGCCCAGGGACATGTGAGTAACCCAGCACTACATGGGAGGGAATAATGATAGGTTCAGCAAAGCATTATAGCCTGCTTTTCTATCATCATGTCTCCTAGAGAGAGAAAGATCCTACCCTCAAGGTGGACACTAAAAAGAAGCCTAAGAGATGCGCTATCTGCAGCAAAAGGCTTCAGGAGTCCTATACAAAGAAGCTTTGTGCGGATTGTATTAACAGAATGATGAAAGAGGAACAGTCCTCCCTATTAACAGACCTTAGAGCCATCATTAAAGAAGAAGTTAAAACGTCAGTTTCCTCCTTAATAACGCCTAAGATGGCCGAGCAGACCACCGGGATAAAAAGACCTAGGGAAAGCTTGGAGTCAGACCCAGAGGTTATAGAGGTGGAATATTCAGGAGAGGAGGAAGAAGAGGAATCTTTACCTTCCTCATCCCACGAGGAGAAACGCAAATACTGTTTCTCAACTGAGGATATGGATTCCCTCCTGACTGCAGTTAGGCAGACTATGGATATCTCAGACGAACCAACGAAGAGATCCATTCAGATCCATTGCTGGCCTAATTACAAAACAGAGAAAAGTTTTTCCCTTGAATTCTAGCCTAAAACAGATGATCCTGGATGAGTGGGAAGATGTAGAGAAAAGGCTTTTTATTCCCACCGAATTCAAAAGTTGTTTATCCTTTGACAAAGGACACTAAACTATGGGAAGAAATCCCCAAAATGGACGCCCCGGTCGCCAGGGTAGCTAAAAAACAGCGATCCCATTTGAGGACTCCTCCCAGCTGATGGACCGCAAGGCCGATGGTCTCCTGAGAAAATCTTGGGAGGCTTCTGCGGCCTTAATTTCTACTAACGTTGCAGCTACATCAGTGGCTAGATCCTTACTATTGTGGTTATCTCAGCTAGAGAATCATTTGTCAATGGGAACTCCCAGGGAGGACATTTTGGAGACTATCCCGCTCCTAAAGATGGCGACTGCTTTTACAGCGGACGCCTCGGCCGAGTCAGTCAGGTTCGCAGCCAAAAGTGGGCCCCTTCTGAACACCGCAAGGAGAGCTTTGTGGTTAAAGAACCGGTCTGGTGATCTTACCTCAAAAAATAAATTATGTGCAATCCCATTTTCAGGATCATACGTGTTTGGCCCTAGCCTGGACAAAATTCTTGAGAGAGCCTCAGATAAAAAGATAGGGTTTCCTGAAACAAAAACTAGGAAGACATTTTTTAGTATAAGGATGAGGGAAAGTCGGGGAGATGGTCCTATCCTAAAGGGGGTAAGGGCAGAGGATTTCTGCTTAACCCCAACACTTCCCAAGGCAAACAATGACACCAGACCAGTCGGGGGGAGATTAAGATCCTTTCTCCCAGCATGGAGCCAAATAACTCAGAACCCTTGGGTGCTCCAAATTATTCAAGAAGCATACAAGATAGAATTTATATCTGCTCCGCAACAAAAATTTGTGCTGACAGGGTACGGAGAAGGTACATCACAGGAAAATCTCTTAAGACGTCGCAAAATTAAGGAATCTAGGTGCAGTGACTCGCGTCCCTGCAGATCAGGAAGGCAGGGGCTACTATTCAAGGTTATTCCTGGTCAAAAAGCCAGATGGTTCATTCAGAACTATAATCAACCTAAAACCCCTAAACGTCTTCATAAAGTACCGCCGCTTCAAGATGGAATCAACAACACCCCTCATCTCTCAGGGAGTGGTAATGTGCACCTTGGACTTAAAGGATGCTTACTACCATGTACCAATACATCCGGACCACCAAAAATTCCTAAGATTTGCGGTAAGGGAAGCGGGGAAAGTAAGCCATTATCAGTTTCAGTGCCTGCCCTTTGGGATATCAACAGCCCCCCCGGGTGTTTACAAAGCTGGTAATAGAGATGGTGGCCTTCCTCAGACTGAAGGGAATATTGTACCTTATTTAGACTATCTTCTCCCAACCGCAGATTCCGCGTCAGTACTAACAGAACAAACACAGACGACAATATCCCTCTTACAGGATCTCGGCTGGATCATAAATTGGGAAAAATCAGACCTAGTACCAGAAACCAGAAAAAACTTCCTTGGAACGATGCTAGATTCGAACCTACAGAGGTCTTTCCTTCCAGTTCAAAAACAGAACCTCGTCACAAGATTGAAAGCATTTCAGGAAAAATCAGTCTGCACCATCAGAAACGCCATGAGCATTCTGGGCCTAATGACATCTTGTATATTCACGGTACTGTGGAGTCAACATCACACAAGAGTCCTACAGAAGATGATTCTAACGGTCTGGGACGGAGACCACTGATCCATAGACTGGAAAATCCCTATAAAAGAAAATGCTCGGAAATCTCTGGATTGGTGGCAGACATCAGACAATCTATCCAAAGGTGTCTCCTGGAATCCAAGTCCATACGTTGTAGTAACAACAGATGCCAGCCAACAAGGTTGGGGTGCAAAGGTTGGAATCTACTACTTCCAGGGAACCTGGAACCAGACCATAAAAAACAGATCTTCGAATTTCGGAGAGCTTCAGGCCGTTTGGGAGACGCTCAAACAGAGTCAGGATCTTCTGAGCGGACAGAACATAAGAATCCTATCAGACAATATGACAGCGGTCTCTTTCCTCAAACATCAGGGGGGAACAAGATATCCTCTCCTCCGGAATCTGACAAACAATTTTTTTTTTTCCTGGGCAGAGGAGAATGTGCTGTCAATCTCAGCAGTACACCTACAGGGTTCAAGAAACCAGTCGGCAGATTTCCTCAGCAGACACTTTATAGATCCAAACGAATGGACCCTGAACAGACAGGTGTTTCTAGAGTTGACAGCAACGTGGGGATACCCAGAGATCGACCTCTTTGCTTCCAGGGAGAATGCTCAAACAACCTCCTTCTCCCGAAATCCTGCCGATCACCCCACAGCAGTAGACGCTTTATCCCAGTCCTGGAACATGAAGCTAGCCTATGCGTTTCTGTGGCGAAAGCCACTTCGCCACGGTGTTTTGGAGCGGGCTGTTTGCCCGCCTCCTGCTCCAGGATTTTGGCCCACACTAACTTTGAAGGAGAAGACAGACCGGCCGCACAGCTTAAATCTGTGGAACTGTTTTGGGCAGGAAAGCCATGCTTGTGACTTCCATGGAATTCGGGAACCCCTGCTCGGATCTGGGTGATTTTTGGATATGTTGTTCACCCAGATCAGAGCTATCCATGAATGTATAAATTATGGGGATATGTGGGGTTTTGGGGCATTTTCTGTGTTTGGGGGAAAAATGTGTGTTTTCTGCATGTGAGTGATTAAGTTAGCCCATTACGTTTGGTAATTGTATTTTGTGGATTGCGTCTCTGTGTTAGTTAATTGCGTCACAGACAAGGCTCATTGTATTTTGTTGATTGTGTTACAGACAGAGGGAAGGGGATTTTGTGTACAAATGCTGGGATGGTTCAATACTGTAAATGCATGTGATTGGCTAAAATATAAACTGTCACAGCCTTTTACAAGGGCCCCAGGGGGAGTGTCCCTTGCTAGGAGACCTGCATAAAAGGCTGGAAAATAACCCATTAAAGAGCTCTGCTTGATCTCAAAACGAAGTGTCGTCTCGTTCTTGGGGGAATTGGATTGTATGCTGATTGCCAGGAGTGTAAGCCGATTGTATGCTTTTCCTGTTCCGCGGTTTCCAGGATTCGTGTAGTTTGCAGTTCGGCAGACTGGTGCTTGCAGTAGCTGCCTGTGCATGGAAAGGAGGAGATCATCTGAACGGAGTTGTGTGCTGAACGGTCCGCTACAGTTTCCTCCTTTCCCTCTGATTTCAATAGCCCTGAAGAAGATCAGCAGGGAATCATCCAGAGTGATCTTCATAGCTCCTTTTTGGCCAAAACAAGCCTGGTTCCCGATCCTGTCCTCTCTAAGTCAGGAAGAGCCGATTCCCCTCCCTCTCAGGCCAGACCTGTTGCATCAGGGTCCAATCTGGAATCCGGAAATAAACAAGCTGAAATTAACAGTGTGGCATCTGAAAGGGACTTCTTAAAAATTGCAGGGATCCTCAGACGAAGTAATATCCACCATTAAGAGAGGCCATAAACAGGTGACATCTGCGATTTATAATAAAATCTGGAAAACATTCTGCTCCTGGATGTCACAGAGCGAAGAATCCTCTACTCCCGAGTCTGGGAGATATTCTTGATTTCCTCCAGGAAGGGTTCAACATGGGTCTTAAGCCCAGTACCCTTAAGGTTCAGACTGCAGCCTTAAGTTTGTTTCTAAATTACTCCCAGTAAATCGATGGGTAAACAGGTTCTTAAAGACAACCACGCGGATTAGACCAACACTAAGGTCCCTGGTTCCACCCTGGGATCTGGCGCTAGTTCTCAATGCCTTAACAAAACCACCCTTTGAACCCTTACACGAAAGTAGCTTAAGAAACTTAAACTTAATCTTGAAAATAATGTTTCTAGTAGCTATCACATCAGCCCATAGGCTAGGAGAAATCCAGGCCCTTACCATCCGTGAGCCATACCTTACAATCTGTGAAGATAGATTCATACTAAGGCTAGACCCATCCTTTATACCTAAGGTAGTTTCTTCCTTTCATCGTAACCAGGAAATAGTACTACCAACTTTCTACACAGATCCAAAGACCGAAAGGGAGAAGGAGTTCCATCTTCGTCAGACGTTCTCTCCTTTCCTAACTAGACGTTACCAGTACTTTTAGATTGGACTCAAATCTGTTTATTCAATTTTCAGGCCGCAATAAGGGCAAGAAAGCTTCTAAAGCGACATTAGCAAGATGGATTAAAATAGTCATTAAAGAGGCGTATCAGAGCCAGGAGCTCCCCTGTCCCCAAGATATTAGGGCGCATTCAACGAGAGCAGTCTCGGCTTCATGGGCCGAACATGCGAATGCTTCTATCGACGAGATATGTAAGGCAGCCACCTGGGCAAGCTCCCAAACTTTTTGTAAGCATTACAGATTAAATGTGACAGGGAATAATGACCAGTCATTTGGACGTAAAGTTCTTCAGGCTGCGGTCGCTCCCTAGTTATTGGATTCATTTGGTATTCCTACTCCATGTAGTGCTGTCATGGAGGACGCCCTGGAAAGTAAGAATTAGTCTTACCGGTAATGATGTTTCCAGGAGTCCGACATGACAGCACTGGTAGTTCCCTCCCTAATGTTTAGAGTAATTTTTTTCTTTCGTACTATGATACCCATTATTGTGTGATCTATAAAACACTGGTGAAGGTGGGTGGGAGGGGGGGGGGGCTTTTAACCTCTCTCTGTTTCCTGTCCCAATAGTGGGTGGGGGAGACAACCTCCATGTAGTGCTGTCATGTCGGACTCCTGGAAACCTCATTACCGGTAAGACTAATTCTTACTTTCTCTCACCCAGCATGGGTATATGTAAAATGACACCCCAAAACACATTCCCCAACTTCTGAGTACGGCGATACCACATGTGTGACACTTTTTTGCCGCCTAGGTGGGCAAAGGGGCACACATTCCAAAGAGCACCTTTCGGATTTCACCGGTCATTTGTTACAGATTTTGATTTCAAACTACTTTGCACGCATTTGGGCCCCTAAAATGCCAGGGCAGTATAACTACCCCACAAGTGACCCCATTTTGGAAAGAAGACACCCCAAGGTATTTCATGATGGGCATAGTGAGTTCATGGAAGTTTTTATTTTTTTGTCACAAGTTAGTGGAATATGAGACTTTGTAAGAAAAAAACAAAAATCTTCATTTTCCGCTAACTTGTGACAAAAAATAATAAATTCTAGGAACTCGCCATGCCCCTCACGGAATACCTTAGGGTGTCTTCTTTCCAAAATGGGGTCACTTGTGGGGTAGTTATACTGCCCTGGCATTTTAGGGGCCCATATGTGTGAGAAGTAGTTTGAAATCAAAATCTGTAAAAAATGCCCTGTGAAATCCGAAAGGTGCTCTTTGGAATATGTGCCCCTTTGCCCACCTAGGCTGCAAAAAAGTGTCACACATGTGGTATCGCCGTACTCAGGAGAAGTTGCGGAATGTGTTTTGGGGTGTCATTTTACATATACCCATGCTGGGTGAGAGAAATATCTCTGCAAAAGTCAACTTTTCCCTTTTTTTTTTTTATACAAAGTTGGCATTTGACCAAGATATTTCTCTCACCCAGCATGGGTATATGTAAAATGACACCCCAAAACACATTGCCCAACTTCTCCTGAGTACGGCGATACCACATGTGTGACAGGAGGGGAAAGGCGTCTGCCAGGACATAGGAGCTTCGCCCAACATCCATACCCACTTAGCTCGTATGCCCTGGCAAACCCGATTTCTCCATTCACATCAATCGATGTGGATGAATAAATCATTGCCGGGATTTTTATTTATTTTTTTATATACAAAGTGTTTGCCAAAGCATATGAACACCGCCGCCCCCTCAGCTCGTATGCCTCGGCAAACGTATCTTTTACTGCAGAGGAGAAATCTCGTCTTGCAGCGCCGCATACACCGACTTGTGTGTAATCTGACAGCAGCGCAATGCTTCTGTCAGAATGCACATCAGTGCTGCAGCTGGTCGATCGGTTGATCCACCTAGAAGGTAAAAAAACAAAACAAAAAAGAAAAAAACCAGGCCGCAACTTAAATAAATTTATTAACTTTATAATAACATTTGAACAGAACATATAAACTTTATTTAACTTTTGGAACTGAACGTTAACTTTTTTGCTTGCCGGTGATTTTATTTTTTACCTTTTTATAGGACAAACCTCTCCTTCCCCATGGGACAATGTGCAAAGCGCAAATCGCCCAAAGATGTGGCGAAGTGCATTATGCACTTTGTCCCAGGTGAAAGGAGAGGTTTGCAGCAGCTGTGAGTGAATGGGCCCTAATAGCCCTGTGTGCCTGTCCTGTGAGATGTGATCCCTATGCTAGGTGTACCTCTGTGTGGTACTTCCGGAAACACTCCCCTAAGCATAGGGCAGGGTAGTCAGGACAGAAATAGCGGGTGTCACGCCTTATTCCACTCCTGCTACAGACACGACATCTTTTTCGGGGTGACGGTTGGGTTGAGGTACCAGCAACGACATTGGGGAAATGTCGCTCGTGTAGACGGCTAACTACACTGGTGGATGGGGCCACGGAACCTCCTGGGTACAGGAGGTTCTCGATGATCTCTTCCTGAAATTTGAGGAAGGATCGTGTTCTCCCAGCCTTACTGTAGAGAACAAAACTATTATACAGAGCCAATTGAATCAAATATACAGACACCTTCTTATACCAGCGTCTGGTTCTGCGGGACACTAAATACGGAGCCAACATCTGGTCATTGAAGTCCACCCCTCCCATGTGGAGGTTATAGTCGTGGACTGAGAGGGGCTTTTCAATGACACGGGTTGCTCGCTCAATTTGTATTGTCGTGTCTGCGTGAATGGAGGAGAGCATGTAAATGTCACGCTTGTCTCTCCATTTCACCGCGAGCAGTTCTTCGTTACACAGTGCAGCCCTCTCCCCCC
The DNA here is from genome assembly GCF_014858855.1 of Bufo gargarizans. NCBI lineage: Eukaryota > Metazoa > Chordata > Amphibia > Anura > Bufonidae > Bufo > Bufo gargarizans. The sequence continues at coordinate 379,197,320 of NC_058081.1, read as the reverse complement.
TTGCAAGACGGGTGGTAACGAGCCGTTGGGGGAAGCCCCGGCGACTAGGTCGCGCGGTGCCACAGCAGCCAATCTGTTCTAGGAACAAATGCCTGAAGAGGGGCACACTTGTGTAAAAATTGTCCACATAAAGATGGTACCCCTTGCCAAATAAGGGTGACACCAAGTCCCAGACTGTCTTCCCACTGCTCCCCAGGTAGTCAGGGCAACCGACCGGCTCCAGGGTCTGATCTTTACCCTCATAGATCCGAAATTTGTGGGTATAGCCTGTGGCCCTTTCACAGAGCTTATACAATTTGACCCCATACCGGGCGCGCTTGCTTGGGATGTATTATTTGAAGCCAAGGCGCCTGGTAAAATGTATTAGGGACTCGTCTACGCAGATGCTTTGCTCAGGGGTATACAAATCTGCAAATTTCTGGTTGAAGTGGTCCTATGAGGGGCCGAATTTTGTGGAGCCGGTCAAAAGCTGGGTGGCCTCTGGGACGGGAGGCGGTGTTGTCGCTAAATCGTGTCCTGGACATAGCAGCAGAGAACATGGGCATGTGATGAATTGGGTTCGTGGACCAATATGACCGCAATTCATGCTTTTTGGTTAGACCCATGTTGAGGAGAAGGCCCAGAAAAATTATAATTTCATAAAATAGCTTCCCGGGTTGGCGGATATAAATTGTGTAGCATACCGATTTGTTTCTGCCACGACTAAGTCCAAGAGCTCCGCAGTCAAGAACAGCTCAAAAAATCCCAGGGCCGAACCAATCTGAGCTGTCTCAACCCGAACTCCAGACTGGGCGGTGAAATGGGGAACTACTGGTGCGGCTGAAGTTGGGGACTGCCAATCAGGGTTTGCCAGCACCTCTGGGATTCTAGGGGCTCTACGGGCCCGTCTGTGCGGTGGCTGCGACGGGGTCACTACTGCACATGCCACCGTACCAGCTTCAACTGCCCTTCTGGTGCTCGCCACTTCACCATGTTGTACGGCAGTGCTGGTACTAGGTCCAGGATGGGCTGCGCTGCTGGTGTATGCCTCACCGCGTAATCAGACAGCGCCAGCCCCACTCTGCTGCTCTTGAAGCGGATCCTGCGCAACCTGTGGTCTAGCGACACGGGGCCGGGTACGCCTGGTGCTATCAGGGACCTCAGCCTCCTCGTCCGAACTTTGAGTCAGACTGCCACTGCTTTCTACAGGTTCGTATTCTGACCCGCTGGATTCATCAGATGAGGGTTCCCACTCCTCATCCGACTGGGTCAGAAGCCTGTAGGCCTCTTCAGAAGAATACCCCCTGTTTGACATGTGGGCAACTAAATTTAGGGGTATTCCCTGAGACTACCCAAGAAAAAAAGCAAGCCTGTCTTACAAAGGGGAGGCTAGCGAAGTACCGGAGGCCGCTGCGGTTGATAAAAAATATCAAAACGGATTTTTTTATCGCCGCAGCGCGTGTAAAGTGAATGTGCAGTGGTCACTGCGGTGGGGCGGGTGTGGGCGAACGCACGTGTGGGCGACCGATCAGGCCTGATCGGGCAAACACTGCGTTTTGGGTGGAGGGCGAGCTAAGGTGACACTAATACTATTATAGATCTGACTGGGATCAGTTCTGATCACTTCCAGATACTATAAAAGTACAAATGCTGATTAGCGATACGCTAATCAGCGAATAACTGACTGCGGTGCGGTGGGCTGGGCGCTAACCGATCCCTAAACTACCTAACCAAGGGGCCTAAACTATCCTAAACCTAACGGTCAATACCAGTGGGGAAAAAAAGTGACAGTTTACAGTGATCACTTTTTCCCTTTCACTAGGTGATTGACAGGGACAAGAAGGGGTGATCAAAGGGTTAATTGGGGGGCAGGGGGTGATCTGGGGCTAAAGAGAATTTAGGCACAGTGACATTTAGAAAGGTAATGATACTCGAGGAGCTCTGATCCCTTTCTGAGCATTGGACATTTTTCTTTCTAGAGACCATCTGACCATATGACGGTCGCCTGGAATTCTCATCCCCCTTGTGGACAATCTCATGTCTGGCCCGTACGGAATAAGCCCCTCGCTCATACTCTGCTCACTTCCATCGTACTCACTTGGCACAGGTGACTTAACCCTAACATCCGTCTCTAGGGCAGTGCTTCTCAAATAGTGGGGCGCGCCCCCCAGGGCCGGCCTTTGGGGTGTGCGGGCTGTGCGGCCGCACAGGACGCCATAGCAACAGGGGTGCCGGGCGGCCGTCAGCTCGCAGTGTAATATGTGGCAGGGAGATGAGCGCTTCCATTGTGGAAGTGCTCATCTCCCTTCCTCTGATCAGAGGCCGGCGCAGGCGCTGGACGCGGTGTACGGAGCGGGGGCTGGGGGAGGGACTGGGAGGAGGAGCTGGGGGCCGGCAATAGCGGTGGGGTGGTGCGGTCACTGTACTATAGCCCCGCCCCACCGCTCCCTCCGGTATACTAATATAAAATGTATTATTGAATTAAAAGTTATTAAACCTGCCCCCCTCACTCCTAATAGTACCGTATATCCGAATTTCTTCTGTATAATGCCGGCAGGCAGGCCGGGCGGCCGGCGCGTCCCTCAGTGATGTCACGTGCCTGTGCCGCCTGCTTTATGAATGAAGCAGACAAGTGATGTCACTGAGGGACGCGCCGGCCGCCCGGCCCGCCTGCCGGCATTATACAGAAGAAATTCGGATATACGGTACTATTAGGAGTGAGGGGGGCATGTTTAATAACTTTAAGCGGCGGCGGTGGGCACACTGAATCTGTGGATGGCACAGTTAAGGGGTGGGGGTCTGTGGATGGCTCTGTTATGGGGTGGGGGTCTGTGGATGGCACATATATAACAGTGCCAGCCACAGATCCCCCCCATAAGTGTCCGTCATCCACAGATCCCCCCATAAGTGTCCGTCATCCACAGATCCCCCCATAAGTGTCCGTCATCCACAGATCCCCCCATAAGTGTCCGTCATCCACAGATCCCCCCATAAGTGTCCGTCATCCACAGATCCCCCCATAAGTGTCCGTCATCCACAGATCCCCCCATAAGTGTCCGTCATCCACAGATCCCCCCATAAGTGTCCGTCATCCACAGATCCCCCCATAAGTGTCCGTCATCCACAGATCCCCCCATAAGTGTCCGTCATCCACAGATCCCCCATAAGTGTCCGTCATCCACAGATCCCCCCATAAGTGTCCGTCATCCACAGATCCCCCCCATAAGTGTCCGTCATCCACAGATCCCCCCCATAAGTGTCCGTCATCCACAGATCCCCCCCATAAGTGTCCGTCATCCACAGATCCCCCCCATAAGTGTCCGTCATCCACAGATCCCCCCCATAAGTGTCCGTCATCCACAGATCCCCCCCATAAGTGTCCGTCATCCACAGATCCCCCCCCATAAGTGTCCGTCATCCACAGATCCCCCCCCATAAGTGTCCGTCATCCACAGATCCCCCCCCATAAGTGTCCGTCATCCACAGATCCCCCCCCATAAGTGTCCGTCATCCACAGATCCCCCCCCATAAGTGTCCGTCATCCACAGATCCCCCCCCCATAAGTGTCCGTCATCCACAGATTCCCCCCCATAAGTGTCCGTCATCCACAGATTCCCCCCCATAAGTGTCCGTCATCCACAGATTCCCCCCCATAAGTGTCCGTCATCCACAGATTCCCCCCCATAAGTGTCCGTCATCCACAGATTCCCCCCCATAAGTGTCCGTCATCCACAGATTCCCCCCCATAAGTGTCCGTCATCCACAGATTCCCCCCCATAAGTGTCCGTCATCCACAGATCCCCCCCATAAGTGTCCGTCATCCACAGATTCCCCCCCATAAGTGTCCGTCATCCACAGATTCCCCCCCATAAGTGTCCGTCATCCACAGATTCCCCCCCATAAGTGTCCGTCATCCACAGATCCCCCCCATAAGTGTCCGTCATCCACAGATTCCCCCCCATAAGTGTCCGTCATCCACAGATTCCCCCCCATAAGTGTCCGTCATCCACAGATCCCCCCCATAAGTGTCCGTCATCCACAGATCCCCCCCATAAGTGTCCGTCATCCACAGAGTTCCCCCCCCCATAAGTGTCCGTCATCCACAGATCCCCCCCATAAGTGTCCGTCATCCACAGATCCCCCCCATAAGTGTCCGTCATCCACAGATCCCCCCCCATAAGTGTCCGTCATCCACAGATCCCCCCCCATAAGTGTCCGTCATCCACAGATCCCCCCCCATAAGTGTCCGTCATCCACAGATCCCCCCCCATAAGTGTCCGTCATCCACAGATCCCCCCCCATAAGTGTCCGTCATCCACAGATCCCCCCCCCATAAGTGTCCGTCATCCACAGATCCCCCCCATAAGTGTCCGTCATCCACAGATCCCCCCCATAAGTGTCCGTCATCCACAGATCCCCCCCATAAGTGTCCGTCATCCACAGATCCCCCCCATAAGTGTCCGTCATCCACAGATCCCCCCATAAGTGTCCGTCATCCACAGATCCCCCCATAAGTGTCCGTCATCCACAGATCCCCCCATAAGTGTCCGTCATCCACAGATCCCCCCATAAGTGTCCGTCATCCACAGATCCCCCATAAGTGTCCGTCATCCACAGATCCCCCCCATAAGTGTCCGTCATCCACAGATCCCCCCATAAGTGTCCGTCATCCACAGATCCCCCCATAAGTGTCCGTCATCCACAGATCCCCCCATAAGTGTCCGTCATCCACAGATCCCCCCATAAGTGTCCGTCATCCACAGATCCCCCCATAAGTGTCCGTCATCCACAGATCCCCCCATAAGTGTCCGTCATCCACAGATCCCCCCATAAGTGTCCGTCATCCACAGATCCCCCCATAAGTGTCCGTCATCCACAGATCCCCCCCATAAGTGTCCGTCATCCACAGATCCCCCCATAAGTGTCCGTCATCCACAGATCCCCCCATAAGTGTCCGTCATCCACAGATCCCCCCATAAGTGTCCGTCATCCACAGATCCCCCCATAAGTGTCCGTCATCCACAGATCCCCCCATAAGTGTCCGTCATCCACAGATCCCCCCATAAGTGTCCGTCATCCACAGATCCCCCCATAAGTGTCCGTCATCCACAGATCCCCCCCATAAGTGTCCGTCATCCACAGATCCCCCCATAAGTGTCCGTCATCCACAGATCCCCCCATAAGTGTCCGTCATCCACAGATCCCCCCCATAAGTGTCCGTCATCCACAGATCCCCCCATAACAGTGTCCGTCATCCACAGATCCCCCCATAACATTACTGGCACAGAGGGGCTGTTATTACTGGCGGGGGCTTTACTTATAACAATTTTATACACAAATGATACTATTTACAGTCGCGCGGGGGGCGCGAAATGTTTTCTTCTTCCTAGGGGGGGGCATGACCGAAAATAATTGAGAAGCTCTGCTCTAGGGGAAGGTGTGGGAGGCACTTCTGTGGCCTTTTGTGCTGCTAGCTCCTGGTAAGGTGGTTACGGCTTGGAATGCCTGACTTAATTGGGTTAATGCCTCCTGTGTAATCATGCCATCACCCTCGGGTGGCTTAGGACCTCGGATGGATTCCGCTTTAAGAGCGCGTGATGATGACATATCTATATTTTGGGGTGTGAGAGTCGGAGGACTCCAAGACCCCTCATTATCAGACAGATCACTTTCAGTATTGACTATGGTATAGCTGGGTATCTGTCTGCCGCAGATAGCTATAACGGAGGTTCAGCTCCTCGGCCTCTTCTTTTAATTAATCATAGGCAGTATGGCCGGGATCGAGCTCATGCTTTAAGCTTCTGCAGATTCTATCTTTGCTTCCATATGGGATATATAGGTCTGCATTTCCGTTATATGCATATCTATACTCTTTAGGAGAGTACTACTAACCTCTAATAATGCATACAAAACTAGTGGCAACATCTTTAACCCCTTAAGGACATGGCCCTATTTCACCTTAAGGACTTGGCCATTTTTTGCAAATCTGACCAGTGTCACTTTAAGTGCTCATAACTTTAAAACACTCTGACTTCTCCAGGCCGTTCTGAGATTGTTTTTTCGTCACATATTGTACTTCATGACACTGGTAAAATGAAGTCAAAAAAATTATTTTTTTTGCATAAAAAAATACCTAATTTACAAAAAAATTTGAAAAATTTGCAAATTTTAAAGTTTCAGTTTCTCTACTTCTGTAACACATAGTAATACCCCCCAAAATTGTGATGACTTTACATTCCCCATATGTCTACTTCAGGTTGGAATTATTTTGGGAATGATATTTTATTTTTTGGGGATGTTACAAGGTTTAGAACTTTAGAAGCAAATATTGAAATTTTTCAGAAATTTACAAAAACCCAATTTTTAGGGACCAGTTCAGGTCTGAAGTCACTTTGTGAGGCTTACATAATAGAAACCACCCAAAAATGACCCCACTCTATAAACTACACCCCTCAAGATATTCAAAACTGAATTTACTAACTTCATTAACCCTTTAGGTGTTGCACAAGAGTTATTGGCAAATGGGGATGAAATTTGAGAATTTCATTTTTTTGCCTAATTTTCCATTTTAACCCATTTTTTCCACTAACAAAGCAAGGGTTAACAGCCAAACAAGACTGTATCTTTATTGCCCTGACTCTGCCGTTTACAGAAACACCCAATATGTGGCCGTAAACTGCTGTACGAGCACACAGCGGGGCGTAGAGTGAAAGGTGCGCCGTGTGGTTTTTGGAAGGCAGGTTTTGCTGGACTGGTTTATTTACACCATGTCCCATTTGAAGCCCCCTGATGCCCCCCTAGAGTAGAAACTCCCTAAAAGTGACCCCATCTAAGAAACTACACCCCTCAAGGTATTCAAAACTGATTTTAAAAACTTTGTTAACCCTTTAGGTGTTGCACAAGATATAATGGAAAATAGAGATACAATTTCAAAATTTCACTTTTTTTGCAGATTTTCCATTTTAATATATTTTTTCAAGTAACAAAGCAAGGGTTAACAGCCAAACAAAACTCAATATTTATGGCCCTGATTCTGTAGTTTACAGAAACACCCCATATGTGGTCGTAAACTGCTGTACGGGCACACGGCAGGGCGCAGAAGGAAAGGAACGCCATACGGTTTTTGGAAGGCAGATTTTGCTGGACTGGTTTTTGACACTATGTCCCATTTGAAGCCCCCCTGATGCCCCCCTAGAGTAGAAACTCCATAAAAGTGGCCCCATTTTAGAAACTACGGGATAGGGTGGCAGTTTTGTTGGTACTAGTTTAGGGTACATATGATTTTTGGTTGCTCTATATTACACTTTTTGTGCGGCAAGATAACAAGAAATCGCTATTTTGGCACAGTTTTTATTTTTTGTTATTTACAACATTCATCTGACAGGTTAGATCATGTGGTAATTTTATAGAGCAGGTTGCTTTATTTGCTTTTTTGAAACCGTTTTTATTTTTATTTTTTTACGGTGGTCACCTGAGAGGTTAACTCATGTGATATTTTTATAGAGCCGGTCGATACGGACGCGGCGATACCTAATATGTATACTTTTTTTTATTTATGTAAGTTTTACACAATGATTTAATTTTTGAAACAAAAAAAATGATGTTTTAGTGTTTCCATAGTCTAAGAGCCATAGTTTTTTCAGTTTTTGGGCGATGATCTTGGGTAGGGTCTCATTTTTTGCGGGATGAGATGACTGTTTGGTACTATTTTGGCGTGCATGCGACTTTTTTGATCACTTTTATTACCTTTTTTGGGAAGTAAGGTGGGCAAAATTAAAATTTTCTCATAGTTTTTATTTTTTTATTTTTATGGCGTTCACCGTGTGGGGAAAGTAACATGACCGTTTTATAGATCAGGTCGTTACGGACGCGGCGATACCAAACATGTGTAGGGAATTTTATTTTATTCATTTTTAATTAGTGATAAATGTGTTTTTTGATTTTCACTTTTTTTTCACTTCTTCTTCTTACTTTTTTTTTGACCCAGACCCACTTGGTTCTTGAAGATCCAGTGGGTCTGATGTCTGTATAATACAGTACTGTACTCTATATAGGGTTCTGCACTGTATTTTACTTACACTGAACAGATCTATGCTTTCAGCACAGATCTGTTCAGCACCATGGACAGCAGGACGCCTGAGAAGGCGTCTTGTTGCCATGGGAACCTTCCCCGTCTGCCACAACTTCGCAGACGGGGAAGGGTAAGGACTGGGGTGTCGGGGGGCTGTCTGGGGGCTCTCTCCCTCTCCCATCGGGGGGCTGCAAAGGCACAGCAGCCCCCCGATGGGAGAGGGAGGGAGCCGCATCTTACTGTTAACTCTTTCCATACAGCGGTCCGTACGGACCGCTGTATGGAAAGGGTTAAACGGCTGACATCCATTCACAGATGTCAGCCGTTTATACCAGGGTGCCAGCAATGTGCTGGCACCCTGGTATACCCACTAGAAGCCAACGATTATTCGGCGGGCGGGGGATCGCAATCCCGCCTGCCGCACCGCCCACACCGCCCGCAACACCCCCCCCTGCACCTCCCACCAGGCTAAAATCATGCAGGGGTGCAGGAGGGGTGATAACTATATATTTGTGCCACACTAAAGCTTCTGATCGCCGCGGTCAGGGACCGCGGCGATCAGAAACAGCAGAAATAGCAACAAACCGCAGGTCTGAATTGACCTGCGGTTCGCTGCGATCGCCGATACGGGGGGGGTCATATGACCCCCCCAGGCGTTGTGACAGGATGCCGGCTGAATGATTTCAACCGGCATCCTGTGCGGATTAACCCCTGGGGCGCCACAATCTCAATTTAAACTCATGACGTACCGGTACGTCATGGGTCCTTAAGGACTCGGGAAACATGCCGTACCGGTACGTCATGGGTCCCTAAGGGGTTAAGAGGTGTTGGTTTTTACTGTTGGCATTTTTAGGCACATAGATGTCTCCTGACTGTGTATAGTGGCGTCCATACATCCACACATTCTCTTATGGCTTCTGCCTGCAACTCACTTCTCCATGCAGCACATCGAGAGCCAAATCTAAAGGTGAATTTAAATATTCAACAACGTCCTGGATCGACTGCTCTGGGCTAGAAGGACTATCTCCTGCAGCCTCACCAGAACCTGCTTCACTATTGGCTGCGCTCATGTTCCTTACCAGTAATCAGTACACAGATATACAAAGGTTAGCCAAGAACAGTATGGAACGTGTCACAAGTAATTAACTCGATCTCAGCAGTGCCTCCATTTATGTCGGAGATCTAAAGCAATTGCCTTATATCAAACAATGGATCAAAGGAAATAATTATCCTTGAGACTTTTTATTCAAGGGGGACATATAATCCCCTTTTCCCTTACGTCCTAACAGCAGCACAAGTGGGGAGTTCTCCCCCTGTGAAACTAATAGGACAGGTGATGACAATAAATTTCCTACCAAGCACTAATTAAATAATTAGTAGAAAACCCGCCCCTATAAAGGGCAGACTGCCCATAACCCAGTGCTTTTCCAGTGCTCCACTGCGGCCTGTTACCGTAAAAAATTAGTTTTTCTGATATTTTCCTACCACTTAATATGGTGGTTCTAGCTCCTGGCCCAGAGTCCTCGGTCCCTTCAGCCTACTGTATCGCTGGTCCGCGATCTGCCGCGATGCTCCGGAGGTAGCGGCAGTCCAGGCTAGAGGGGCGGAGCCTATCGGCACTTTGGGTCCCGCTTGCGAGGCTGGCACGGATTGCCGGAGTCTCTTGCCGGCTCCTGCTGCACGGCCCGACAGGAAGTGCGTCATCGGCGACTTCAGGTTCTTGTGCAGTTTTTTTAAAATCTTAAACGCAGGTGTATTTCTGCATTAGGAGCGCCGGGGGCTACAGGATTTAAAGATATATTTAATATATGTATTATTTAAACTAATATTCCTGGGCATTCAGGAAAAGTGTTAGGTTGAGGCGGAGCTATCTGGGGGGGAGGGCGGAGCTAAGGTCAGAGGTGGAGCTAGTCCACCTATATAAGCCCACAACAAGAGGAGTACTTCCTCTTCTGAGCAGAGAGCTAAGGCTACAGTTCTGTGCCTGCTATTACTACTTGAGCAGAGAGCTAAGGCTGCAGTTCTGTGGCTGCTATTACTACTTGAGCAGAGAGCTAAAGCTGCAGTTCTGTGGCTGCTATTACTACTTGAGCAGAGAGCTAAGGCTGCAGTTCTGTGCCTGCTATTACTACTTGAGCAGAGAGCTAAGGCTACAGTTCTGTGCCTGCTATTACTACTTGAGCAGAGAGCTAAGGCTGCAGTTCTGTGGCTGCTATTACTACTTGAGCAGAGAGCTAAGGCTACAGTTCTGTGGCTGCTATTACTACTTGAGCAGAGAGCTAAGGCTACAGTTCTGTGCCTGCTATTACTACTTGAGCAGAGAGCTAAGGCTACAGTTCTGTGGCTGCTATTACTACTTGAGCAGAGAGCTAAGGCTACAGTTCTGTGGCTGCTATTACTACTTGAGCAGAGAGCTAAGGCTACAGTTCTGTGGCTGCTATTACTACTTGAGCAGAGAGCTAAGGCTGCAGTTCTGTGGCTGCTATTACTACTTGAGCAGAGAGCTAAGGCTACAGTTCTGTGGCTGCTATTACTACTTGAGCAGAGAGCTAAGGCTACAGTTCTGTGGCTGCTATTACTACTTGAGCAGAGAGCTAAGGCTACAGTTCTGTGGCTGCTATTACTACTTGAGCAGAGAGCTAAGGCTGCAGTTCTGTGGCTGCTATTACTACTTGAGCAGAGAGCTAAGGCTACAGTTCTGTGGCTGCTATTACTACTTGAGCAGAGAGCTAAGGCTACAGTTCTGTGCCTGCTATTACTACTTGAGCAGAGAGCTAAGGCTACAGTTCTGTGCCTGCTATTACTACTTGAGCAGAGAGCTAAGGCTACAGTTCTGTGGCTGCTATTACTACTTGAGCAGAGAGCTAAGGCTACAGTTCTGTGGCTACTATTACTACTTGAGCAGAGAGCTAAGGCTGCAGTTCTGTGCCTGCTATTACTACTTGAGCAGAGAGCTAAGGCTGCAGTTCTGTGCCTGCTATTACTACTTGAGCAGAGAGCTAAAGCTGCAGTTCTGTGCCTGCTATTACTACTTGAGCAGAGAGCTAAGGCTGCAGTTCTGTGCCTGCTATTACTACTTGAGCAGAGAGCTAAGGCTACAGTTCTGTGGCTACTATTACTACTTGAGCAGAGAGCTAAGGCTGCAGTTCTGTGGCTACTATTACTACTTGAGCAGAGAGCTAAGGCTACAGTTCTGTGGCTACTATTACTACTTGAGCAGAGAGCTAAGGCTACAGTTCTGTGGCTGCTATTACTACTTGAGCAGAGAGCTAAGGCTACAGTTCTGTGGCTGCTATTACTACTTGAGCAGAGAGCTAAGGCTACAGTTCTGTGCCTGCTATTACTACTTGAGCAGAGAGCTAAAGCTGCAGTTCTGTGGCTGCTATTACTACTTGAGCAGAGAGCTAAGGCTACAGTTCTGTGGCTGCTATTACTACTTGAGCAGAGAGCTAAGGCTACAGTTCTGTGGCTACTAATACTAAACTTAAAGTTTCTTTCTAGATCGCGTCCCCTAACGGTGATCAGCACGGGAAAGCCTCCCACAAGCAGAGACATCTAGTCTGCGCTTCCTGCGAGATGCCAATGCCGGACTCCTACGAGTACAATAGGTGTCCATTATGTCGTCCTCCTCTGTCGCAACCCACCATAAGCGACATGTTTGGGTGGATGAAGGACTTTATGGTAAATTCCATTTCCGAAATTAAAAGCGCCCTCGCCTCCAAGAGATCAAGAGCATCATCTCCAGGTCCGATGCCTATGCTGGAAGCGATCTCCGTGGACAACCATTCTTCCTCTTCCTCGGACGACGAAGACCTACTGTTCCTGTTTCCAGCCGAACAAACCCAAAGGCTTTTACGCTCCATCCGGTCAAGGGATCCTGATGTTGAGCAAGGGGAAGCTCCGCCATCCACCTCTAGGGGGTTAAGAACCTTACCTTCAAAGTGGACGAAAACCTTAAGCGTTTCATGCTTATCGAATGGAAGCATCCGGAGAAGGGTCCAGTCCTCAACAAGAGGTTTAAACTCATGTTCCCCCTGGAGGAATCAGAGTCCGACCTTTGGGTACCGCCTCTGAAGGTCAACATGGCGATATCCAAATTGTCCAAAAGGACCCTAGTCCCGTCATATGACGGTAGTAATCTCCAGGACCCGTTAGACCGAAGGGTCGAATGCACCCTAAGGTGCAATTACTTCGCTGCGGCAGCTTCTGCGCCAGTAGCTATTGCCTTGTCTGAGACCGCGGACTTTGTACGTTCCCGCATCCTAAGGATTCAGGCTGACCTGGAGGCCGGAGTGGCCAGAACGGACATTCTGGATCAGTTTAAGACCCTCCTGTTAGGAGCAGATTTTCTATGCTACACCTCTGCGCAGCATTTAAAGCTGGCTGCGAAAAGTATGGCGCTTTCTTCTGCCAGCCGTAGGCCCCTCTGGTTGCGACCTTGGGTTGCTGATAACACCTCCAAGTTTAACTTATGCGGCCTGCCCTATGAGCCAGGAAGGCTATTTGGTTCTGAGCTGGACAAGCTCATGGAAAGCTTGGCAGACAAAAAAGGGAAAAATCTCCCTCAGGTCGCAGTAGGTCCAGAAACACAAGACCCCAGGGCCTCTCTAGATCCCAAAGACGTCAGGGGTCCTCCGGACGCGGTCGTGGTTGGGGTAGGGATCGCAAGGCCAACCTATGACTCTCCCGTTTACCGTCCCCCTTCCCCTCCAGACCCTCCGTGCGATGCACAACTTTCAAGAGTTCCTCCGGTCGGAGGTCATTTAAGTTTTTTTTAGCAGGCCTGGCTGCAAGAAATTCCGGATCAGTGGGTCCTAAATATAATTTTGGCCGGCTACACTATAGACTTCGTGTCTCCCCCTCACAAGAAATTTGTGTTAACCCGGCATTTACCCCAAATCAAACAGAAGATCCTGGAGGACGCGGTCCTCCTTTACCTTCGCAAAAAAGCCCTAGAGGAGGTTCCCTCCCACGAACGAGGGCGAGGGGTGTATTCCCCCATATTTCTAGTTCCAAAGCCTTCCGAAAACTGGCGCATGATAATAGATCTGCGCTACCTAAACCACTTCATAAGACAGAAGCGCTTCAGGATGGAAACCATCCGCTCCTTAATCAATATTCTAAATCCTGGAGACCTCATGGTCACATAGCTCTAAAGGACGCTTATCTTCATATCCCTATTCATCCAACTCACCGAAAGTTCCTAAGAGTTGCGGTCTCCATAAAAGGCGTGGTAAAGCATTACCAGTTTGCTGTTCTACCCTTTGGCATCTCTTCCGCTCCCCACACCTTTACCAAGGTTGTGGCTCCGGTTGTTGCCAAACTCAGGCTTCAAGGGGCTAGAAATCGTGCATATCTAGACGACTGGCTTTTAAAAGCCGCCTCTCTAGCCGTTCTTCAAACCCATCTTCATCTGGCTCTTCAGACTCTCCAGCGGTTAGGCTGGTTAATAAACTGGGAAAAGTCCCAGATCCTGCCTTCCACTTCCCGGATATTCCTAGGGTTTATAGTGGATTCTCAAGCAATGACTCTCTCTCCCCAGAGAGGAAAGATCGGGTCATAAGAGCCGCTCAGTTTCTCATGGCACCTCGTCGAGTGTCCATCAGAACACTTATGAAGATGTTGGGCCACATGTCAGCATCTGCAGAAGCAGTTGCTTGGGCCCTTTGGCACCTCCGTCCACTTCAAGAAGAAGTGTTAGCAGTCTGGAACCACAACCCCAAGGGGTTGGACAAGACTCACTCCCTGTCTGTCAAAGTCCGGTCCTCACTCAAATGGTGGAGGAACCTATCAGATGGGAGGTCCTTGATTCAACCTCGTTGGATCACGTTGACCACAGACGTCTCCCTTCCTTCTAGGTTGGGGAGCCCATCTGGAAGACAGTCCAATACAGGGTATCTGGACTCCACAGGAGAGGCTTCTCTCGTCCAATATGAGAGAACTAAGAACCGTACGTCTAGCTCATTATTTTACTCCTCTCATCCGCGGGAAGGCGGTGAGAGTCCGGTCGGACAGCACGACTATGGTCGCTTATATCAACAGACAGGAAGGTACGAGATCTCAACCTCTTTCAGGAAGTAGGTCTAATCCTCTCTTGAGCAGAGCTCAGTCTATCCCACCTTTCCGCGGTTCACATCAGGGGAGATCTCAACATAGTTGCGGATCGACTCAGTCGGGGTCTACCAGTTCCAGGCGAATGGTCACTGAATAGAGACATCTTCTCCCAGATCACTCTACGTTGGGGCACTCCAGAGATCGACTTAATGGCGACCCGATTGAATGCGAAGGTGGACAAGTTCGGCTCCCTCTACAAGGAGGACAACCCTCTGGCGATAGACGCTCTGTCCATTCCATGGAGGTTCAGGCCGGCATACATATTCCCTCCACTTTCCATGATACCAAGGGTATTGACGAAAATCAAACAAGACCAGACCCCGGTAATTGCAATAATAGCATTCTGGCCAAAGAGGTCTTGGTTCACCCAGCTCATGAAGATGAGTCAGGGCACATATTGGAGACTTCCCCTAATGCAGGACCTTGTGTACCAGGACACAAGCCCCTGCCTAGATCTGAGGAAACTCAATCTGACAGCCTGGAGATTGACAGGCCACTACTAGAAGCTAGAGGGCTTTCTGTGGAGGTCTTGAGAACTATTTCACACTCCTGTGCGGAGTCTACAAACAAGGCGTACTCAAGAATTCACAAGATCTTTCTTCAGTGGTGTGCTGTTAAAGAGGTAGTACCCTCAGATCCTCCTCTTTCAGCTATTTTACAATTCCTGCAGGACGGCCTGGACAAGGGTCTAAGCCCGTCTACTCTGAGTTCACACCAGTGCTCTCTCTGCCTCTCTAGGAAGACCATTATCTCAAGACCCCCTACTCAGGAGGTTCCTCAAGGGAGCCGAGAGATTAAAGCCTAGAATCCTGAGACCTATCCCTGAATGGGATTTATCCATTGTTCTAAAGGGGCTATCCTCTCCCCCCTTTGAACCCTTAGAGAATGTAGACCTTAGGTTTCTGTCCTTAAAGGTCACATTTTTACTGGCCATAACATCGACCAAAAGGATTGGAGAGTTACAGGCCCTAGCGGCCGCTGAGCCTTATACCCTCTTTCTCCATGACTCTGTCCTGCTGAGATTTTTACTGACCTTTGCTCCCAAAGTTCCCTCATTCGGTAATCGAAATAGACCATCTCCTTGCCGGTCCTATGTCTTACTCCATCATCTCCTGAAGAAGAAGCCCTTCACTACTCGGACATTTCCAGGAATCTAAAGGTCTACCTGAACAGGACTGCGGACTTTAGAAGATCAGAACACCTGCTGCTCTCCTTCTCCGGTAAAAGCAAAGGTCTAAAAGCCTCCAAACCCTCTCTAAGTAGATGGGTAAAGAGAGCAATCCGGGAAACCTTTTTTTTTTTCCAAGGCTTGGCTCTTCCATCCTTTGTCACCGCCCACTCCACAAGGGCAATATCGACTTATTTTGCGGAAAAGAATCTAGTTTCACTTGAACAGATTTGTGCTGCGGTCTCCTGGAGCTCCCACAGCACTTTCGTTATACATTATCGCCTAGACTCTAGGCGCTCTGAGGGGGTAGCATTCGGATGCACCATTCTGTCTGCTGCCCTCTCATCTTATAAAAATAAAAAAATAAAAAAGGGGAACGGTATTATGTACCTGTGAGGAGACCCTCCCAATTTGTTTGTGTTGCTTGCTGGATCCCCACTTGTGCTGCTGGTTAGGATGCAAGGGAAGCGTTAATTTTTAACGTAAATTTGTTTTCCCTTAGTTCTAACAGCAGCACACAACTTTCCCACCCCTGTTTAGTTTCTACTTGATATAAAGCACTGGATTATGGGCAGGCTGCCCTTTATAGGGGTGGGTTTTCTACTAATTATTTAATTAGTGCTTGGTAGGAAATTTATTGTCATCAAAATTTCCACCTGTCCTACTAGTTTCACAGGGGAGAACTCCCCACTTGTGCTGCTGTTAGGACTAAGGGAAAAAAAATTTACGTTTAAAATTAATGCTTATAAACAAAAGAATTCAAACAAGAACCTAATTATTTTGTGCAATCAGTAAAAATACGGTACCAGCCCCTATGCAAAAATATAATTGATTTATTATCCAGTAAATTATATGCAATGAATATATATGACCAATAATAATGCAAAGACAATACAATGAAATGTAGTACCCAAAATACGCCACTAGATGGTGGTGACACACCACAAATATACCAACGTTCTCTAATAAACCAATGAGAAATAGGACAATTCTGCTTAAATATGAAAGCTTTATATATCAACTAATTATATACAGAAATTCAATAAAGAAAATGACGGCTATAAACTCTTGCTCTGCCAAACTATGAACAAATCTCTGGGTGTCTGGTAGTATTGCAATAACTTGTAAATGATCGGCTTGATATCAGACTAGGGAATATAAAGATTCCCAACAGACAGTTTCCTCTGAAAATGAATATAAACTTTTATTCAGCAATATGCATCGTTGCTGAATAGTGATAATACTGATGAAGCAACTAATCTTATCCGTCCGCAATAAGCGGAGATTGGCTAAGAATCAAACCAGCTTATTTATATGAATACTACATATAACAAAAAACATACCTTACCCAGAGGCAGATATTTTGCAGAGTCTTAAGGGAAGTCAACTTTCCAGAATTTTCTGATAATCAGGATCTTTCTCAGGGCCCTCTTTCTATGTTTCTCCCTCTTTTTCCTTTAGTTGTGGTTTCTTGGTTCCCCTTACCACTTGCGTGGGTAATTATCCACAACCTTATCAGACGAACACGCCTTCCTAGATTAGGGTTTTCCAATCATGATAATGGCTCATGATGTCACTGCATTACCCAGAATACATTTCTGTTACTGGTGTAATGATACCTACTTACAGCTAGGTGGCACTGTTGTATGAGCATTCTATACATTTGACCTCGGTACATTGAATCAGCGATACGGGATTTAGTTCGACACAATGATAATCCAGACTTGGAGGAACCAGCAAGAGTTTCCCAACCTGTAAATTCATTGTTCTAGATAGGACATACAATTGAGGCCTATACTACCACAAGCGTTGTGTGTCTTCTAGCCGTCTAAGTGCTAGTTAGAGTAACACCACTTCTTCTGAACGAATCCTCATTAATGTGGTTTTAAAAAGGAATATTCTTCTCAACATATTTCAGAAGTTAATATTGTCATACAACATACCAGATACATCGAGGTCCTTCAGAATATAGGACAATATAAGATAAAGACACTGATATATGCCCTGCTGACTGTCTCCTGCCGAGGACTAACCAAGGCTATTAAATGAATACATAGATATTATGTTTTTACTTAATTAATATGCACGATTTTAAATTGATCTGAATGGATGTGTCCAGAAACTCATCTGATCTCAGCCATAAACATGACATGAGATAAGTAACACTCCCTTCCATGTTTACGATTATGAAAAGGCACATTACACCCCTCTCTTTTACTGATCTGTCCTCCTCCAGGATGATACTACACCCCTCTCTTGTACTGATCTATCCTCCTCTATGATGATACTACACCCCTCTCTTGTACTGATCTATCCTCCTTCAGGATGATACTACCCCTCTCTTGTACTGATCTGTCCTCCTCCAGGATGATACTACACCTCTCTTGTACTGAACTGTCCTCCTCCATGATGATACTACACTCCTCTCTTGTACTGATCTATCCTCCTCCAGGATGATACTACCCCTCTCTTGTACTGATCTGTCCTCCTCCAGGATGATACTACACCTCTCTTGTACTGAACTGTCCTCCTCCATGATACTACACCCCTCTCTTGTACTGATCTGTCCTCCAGGATGATACTACACCCCTCTCTTGTACTGAACTGTCCTCCTCCATGATGATACTACACTCCTCTCTTGTACTGACCTGTCCTCCTCCATGATGATACTACACTCCTCTCTTGTACTGATCTGTCCTCCTCCATGATGATACTACACTCCTCTCTTGTACTGACCTGTCCTCCTCCATGATGATACTACACTCCTCTCTTGTACTGACCTGTCCTCCTCCAGGATGATACTACACCCCTCTCTTGTACTGACCTGTCCTCCTCCATGATGATACTACACTCCTCTCTTGTACTGACCTGTCCTCCTCCATGATGATACTACACTCCTCTCTTGTACTGACCTGTCCTCCTCCATGATGATACTACACTCCTCTCTTGTACTGACCTGTCCTCCTCCATGATGATACTACACTCCTCTCTTGTACTGACCTGTCCTCCTCCAGGATGATACTACACCCCTCTCTTGTACTGATCTGTCCTCCTCCAGGATGATACTACACCCCTCTCTTGTACTGATCTGTCCTCCTCCAGGATGATACTACACCCCTCTCTTGTACTGATCTATCCTCCTCCAGGATGATACTACACCCCTCTCTTGTACTGATCTATCCTCCTCCAGGATGATACTACACCCCTCTCTTGTACTGACCTGTCCTCCTCCAGGATGATACTACACCCCTCTCTTGTACTGACCTGTCCTCCTCCAGGATGATACTACACCCCTCTCTTGTACTGACCTGTCCTCCAGGATGATACTACACCCCTCTCTTGTACTGACCTGTCCTCCAGGATGATACTACACCCCTCTATTGTACTGATCTGTCCTCCTCTATGACGATAGTACACCCCTCTCTTGTACTGATCCTTCCTCCAGGATGATACTACACCCCTCTATTGTACTGATCTGTCCTCCTCTATGACGATACTACACCCCTCTCTTGTACTGATCTATCCTCCTCCAGGATGATACTACACCCCTCTCTTGTACTGATCTATCCTCCTCCAGGATGATACTACACCCCTCTCTTGTACTTATCCTTCCTCCAGGATGATACTACACCCCTCTTTTGTACTGATCTGTCCTCCGGGATGATACTACACCCCTCTCTTGTACTTATCCTTCCTCTAGAATGATACTACACCCCTCTCTTGTACTTATCCTTCCTCTAGGATGATACTACACCCCTCTCTTGTATTTATCCTTCCTCCAGGATAATACTACACCCCTCTTTTGTACTGATCTGTCCTCCGGGATGATACTACACCCCTCTCTTGTTCTGATCTGTCCTCCAGCATGATACTACACCCCCTCACGCTAACATGTACAGCCCCTATAGTATTTACAGGTAGGGTTTCTGGTAGAGGCAGCATTGCTATTAGTATTTTGTCTGGCATCATCTACACTTGATGTGACACTAAGCTTGGGTCCTCACTCAGTTCTAAATTGTGAAGGGAATGTTCATTGCAGTTTATGCTTTCAGGGGTGTAAGGTGTAGTGCTGCCTGACCTCCATCTCTCCCCAGTCTGACCTCTAGCTGTCCTCTGAGGCCTCCTCTGCCTGACCTTCATCTTCCTTACCGATCCCTTACTTCTAGCATCTTATTCCTGACCTCCATCTTCTTTCTGCAGTCTCTGCCTACTCTCCCCAACCTCTGTCTCTTCTCCTTACCTATTTATTACTACTACCCTCGGCCTCTTCACCTAGCTGGCCTCTGGTGTCTCCTCTGCCAGACTTCCAATCTCTCTTTTCTTACCACCTACTTCTTACTTCTAGCTTTGGCCTCCTAACATCCTCCATCTTCTTTCTGCAGTCTCTGGGGCCTCCTCTGCTTGACCTCTGTCTCTTCCCTTATCTATTCCTTACTATCCCCTGCCTCCTGACCGCCATTTTCTTCCTGCAGTTTCTGTTGCTTCTGCTGCATATCCCCAGTATTACCTGGTGAAGCAGTCTCTCACATGGCTGGAAGCGGTCTCTTACTGTAAGGCTCAGTACACAGACCTGGTCAGCACGCTCTCTGATTTGGAGATTATGCCGGTCATGGCAGTAGCTGGCTCAAACGAAGTCTGGATTGGACTCTACCTCTGTTCTGCTGGTGATTGGCGATGGAGTAATGGGGCGAGCGGTTCCTACACAAAGTGGAATTCTGGACTGCCCAGCCGTAGCGTAAACTCCTGTGTGAGACTAAGCTCGGGCAAGTGGAGCGACGCGGACTGTGGAGCTCAGTACTACTTTGTGTGCTATAAATGTGAGTATCCAAGTTCAGGACAAATGAATGGATTTGCATCCAGGGCCTTGGAAACACTCTAGACGTAGAGATAAAGTTCCGTACACTGGGATGTAGCATCATAGCCTCCATGCACTATATATGTGATGCTCCGCACACCAAGAGATGACTTATGTGATTCTTTGTCTCCCTTTGTTTTTCCCACATCATTTAACCCTTCAGTGAGCGGTTCTGTGGTTCCGGACCTCCCGTCAGGCTGTTCATGGCCAATCAGGTCCACCACTGTGCACATGAACACATCTCTAGTACCCAACAGCTTCTCGACTGGCTCAACTTCTAGCTATGGTGTCTCACAGCCGGGTATGAGCCCAGGAAATGGTCCAGCCCGTCCAGGAATGAACTCAACTGGATCAGGTCAGAACTTTTCTCCTGGTCCAACTACGGCTTCAGCATTTGGCAAGACCACATCTGGAGGTAAAGTGGTTCTGTATAAATTGGGGGTATGCAAGCTTTTTGTTAGCATATTGTTAGATTGTACTATTCTTAAGGGGGCATGAAATTGTAAAGGGGTAGTCCCATCTGAGATGCAGTATATTAACAGCATATGCTGTAGATATCTTCAAGTTGGGTCGCATTTCCCAAATTTCCACCTATTTGGAGAGTGGTGGTCTCTGGCACTTGGAGAAAAGGATTCAAATTGATTATGTATAATGAGTTATAGAAGCCGGTCATTTCAGATTTGGAGAGCGCCACACGTCCTCTCTAAAGAACTGGAACGACAGGAGTCATTAAAATGGGGGGGCCACAGAAGGGGCATGGTGGACCACATGCATCACACCCATGGTTCTGTGAGATCTCTAATGAGGCATCTTTTTATTTTATAGATAATGTTGTGTCTACTACTACTCTGGGGTCCACAGGTCAAAGCAGTGGGGAAGTGGTTGGTGAGTTGGTTGTCTTCTCATATCCTGTGGCCTTGTTCCTCCTCCTTTACTCTTCATCAAATCATCAGTTGGTTGTTATTGGTCTGGTTGCTGGATCAGCCTTGTCCTTCTCTTCATCTCGCATGACTTCTGGCTCTGTACTGCCATGTGTGAGCCCCCATCTTTGGAAGACCTTGACAGGTGTCGCAGTGGTCTTCTCCTCCTCTATTTTTTCTTATTTCCATTTTATAAAAACATATACATTTATACTCAAATCACCAAAATTGAACAATGAAAAAATCCATATTACAAATTAATTATTATAACTTTTTCCTATTTTTTCCCACCCACCACCCCGAGGGAGAGGGACGAAAAAAAAAAAAATCCAACTTCCAAGCCCTAATATAGCCATTTTTCCACATTTTTTGATATAGCATTCAGTAACCCGTTCCAATTTAATCAAGTTAACTGCTTCTCGCCATCGCCACTGTCCCACTGTCGGGGGATCTTCTTTTACCCAATTCCTCAATATAAGGAGTCTAGCTTGGAAAAGTACTTTACCCAGGACCAATCGTGTCTCTTTATTTAACTTCAGATGTTCGGTTGCTCCTAATATACAAACTACTGGAGCTTCAGACACTTGGACCTCCAAAAGCACTGATACTATCTCAGCTATTTCTTTCCAATATCTAAACAATCTAGGGCATCTCCAGAAACAGTGTATTAGGTCTGCTTTCTCTCCCCTGCATTTTGGGCATTTATCGGAGGCTCTCACGCCCATTCTCTTTAACGTCCAAGGGGAGCGATGTAATTTATGCACTATGAAAACTGTGCTATCCTCCCACATCTTCTCTCCATCTCGTATGACTTCTGGCTCTGTACTGTCTTCTTTCCATGTGTGAGCCCCCATCTTTGGAAGACCTTGAGCTCTGTGGTCATCCCTGCTGCACTTGGGAGAAACTGTAGTGTGGACAGCTGTCGCAGTGGTCTTCTCAGCCTCTATTTTTAGGGAGGGACAATAAGTACACAAAACCCTAAACATACGGGGTGCACACAGAAAACCTCAATACTACCTACCACACACAGGAGGGGAGAGGGCCTCAACAGTACCTACCTCCCACAGTATGGGAGAGACCACAGAATGGGAGGAGACTTCAGCGCTACCTACCACACACAGGAGCAGAGAGGGCCTCAACAGTACCTACCTCCCACAGTATGGGAGAGACCACAGAATGGGAGGAGACTTCAGCGCTACCTACCACACACAGGAGCAGAGAGGGTCTCAACAGTACCTACCTCCCACAGTATGGGAGAGACCACAGAATGGGAGGAGACTTCAGCGCTACCTACCACACACAGGAGGGGAGAGGGCCTCAACAGTACCTACCTCACACAGTATGGGAGAGACCACAGAATGGGAGGAGACTTCAGTGCTACCTACCACACACAGGAGCGGAGAGGGTCTCAACAGTACCTACCTCACACAGTTTGGGAGAGACCACAGAATGGGAGGAGACTTCAGCGCTACCTACCACACACAGGAGGGGAGAGGGCCTCAACAGTACCTACCTCCCACAGTATGGGAGAGACCACAGAATGGGAGGAGACTTCAGTGCTACCTACCACACACAGGAGCGGAGAGGGCCTCAACAGTACCTACCTCACACAGTATAGGAGAGACCACAGAATGGGAGGAGACTTCAGCACTACCTACCACACACAGGAGGGGAGAGGGCCTCAACAGTACCTACCTCACACAGTATGGGAGAGACCACAGAATGGGAGGAGACTTCAGCACTACCTACCACACACAGGAGGGGAGAGGGCCTCAACAGTACCTACCTCACACAGTATGGGAGGAGACTTCAGCGCTACCTACCACACACAGGAGGGGAGAGGGCCTCAACAGTACCTACCTCACACAGTATGGGAGGAGACTTCAGCGCTACCTACCACACACAGGAGGGGAGAGGGCCTCAACAGTACCTACCTCACACAGTATGGGAGGAGACTTCAGCGCTACCTACCACACACAGGAGGGGAGAGGGCCTCAACAGTACCTACCTCCCACAGTATGGGAGAGACCACAGAATGGGAGGAGACTTCAGCGCTACCTACCACACACAGGAGCAGAGAGGGTCTCAACAGTACCTACCTCACACAGAATGGGAGGACCCTTCAGCACTACCTACCACACACAGGAGAGGAGAGGGTCTCAACAGTACCTACCTCACACAGTATGGGAGAGACCACAGAATGGGAGGAGACTTCAGCACTACCTACCACACACAGGAGGGGAGAGGGCCTCAACAGTACCTACCTCACACAGTATGGGAGAGACCACAGAATAGAAGGAGACTTCAGCGCTACCTACCACACACAGGAGGGGAGAGGGCCTCAACAGTACCTACCTCACACAGTATGGGAGGAGACTTCAGCGCTACCTACCACACACAGGAGGGGAGAGGGCCTCAACAGTACCTACCTCACACAGTATGGGAGAGACCACAGAATGGGAGGAGACTTCAGCACTACCTACCACACACAGGAGCAGAGAGGGCCTCAACAGTACCTACCTCACACAGTATGGGAGAGACCACAGAATGGGAGGAGACTTCAGTGCTACCTACCACACACAGGAGCGGAGAGGGTCTCAACAGTACCTACCTCACACAGTTTGGGAGAGACCACAGAATGGGAGGAGACTTCAGCGCTACCTACCACACACAGGAGGGGAGAGGGCCTCAACAGTACCTACCTCCCACAGTATGGGAGAGACCACAGAATGGGAGGAGACTTCAGTGCTACCTACCACACACAGGAGCGGAGAGGGCCTCAACAGTACCTACCTCACACAGTATAGGAGAGACCACAGAATGGGAGGAGACTTCAGCACTACCTACCACACACAGGAGGGGAGAGGGCCTCAACAGTACCTACCTCACACAGTATGGGAGAGACCACAGAATGGGAGGAGACTTCAGCACTACCTACCACACACAGGAGGGGAGAGGGTCTCAACAGTACCTACCTCACACAGTATGGGAGAGACCACAGAATAGAAGGAGACTTCAGCGCTACCTACCACACACAGGAGGGGAGAGGGCCTCAACAGTACCTACCTCACACAGTATGGGAGGAGACTTCAGCGCTACCTACCACACACAGGAGGGGAGAGGGCCTCAACAGTACCTACCTCACACAGTATGGGAGAGACCACAGAATGGGAGGAGACTTCAGCACTACCTACCACACACAGGAGCAGAGAGGGCCTCAACAGTACCTACCTCCCACAGTATGGGAGAGACCACAGAATGGGAGGAGACTTCAGTGCTACCTACCACACACAGGAGCGGAGAGGGTCTCAACAGTACCTACCTCACACAGTTTGGGAGAGACCACAGAATGGGAGGAGACTTCAGCGCTACCTACCACACACAGGAGGGGAGAGGGCCTCAACAGTACCTACCTCCCACAGTATGGGAGAGACCACAGAATGGGAGGAGACTTCAGTGCTACCTACCACACACAGGAGCGGAGAGGGCCTCAACAGTACCTACCTCACACAGTATAGGAGAGACCACAGAATGGGAGGAGACTTCAGCACTACCTACCACACACAGGAGGGGAGAGGGCCTCAACAGTACCTACCTCACACAGTATGGGAGAGACCACAGAATGGGAGGAGACTTCAGCACTACCTACCACACACAGGAGGGGAGAGGGCCTCAACAGTACCTACCTCACACAGTATGGGAGGAGACTTCAGCGCTACCTACCACACACAGGAGGGGAGAGGGCCTCAACAGTACCTACCTCACACAGTATGGGAGGAGACTTCAGCGCTACCTACCACACACAGGAGGGGAGAGGGCCTCAACAGTACCTACCTCACACAGTATGGGAGGAGACTTCAGCGCTACCTACCACACACAGGAGGGGAGAGGGCCTCAACAGTACCTACCTCCCACAGTATGGGAGAGACCACAGAATGGGAGGAGACTTCAGCGCTACCTACCACACACAGGAGCAGAGAGGGTCTCAACAGTACCTACCTCACACAGAATGGGAGGACCCTTCAGCACTACCTACCACACACAGGAGAGGAGAGGGTCTCAACAGTACCTACCTCACACAGTATGGGAGAGACCACAGAATGGGAGGAGACTTCAGCACTACCTACCACACACAGGAGGGGAGAGGGCCTCAACAGTACCTACCTCACACAGTATGGGAGAGACCACAGAATAGAAGGAGACTTCAGCGCTACCTACCACACACAGGAGGGGAGAGGGCCTCAACAGTACCTACCTCACACAGTATGGGAGGAGACTTCAGCGCTACCTACCACACACAGGAGGGGAGAGGGCCTCAACAGTACCTACCTCACACAGTATGGGAGAGACCACAGAATGGGAGGAGACTTCAGCACTACCTACCACACACAGGAGCAGAGAGGGCCTCAACAGTACCTACCTCACACAGTATGGGAGAGACCACAGAATGGGAGGAGACTTCAGCGCTACCTACCACACACAGGAGCAGAGAGGGCCTCAACAGTACCTACCTCACACAGTATGGGAGAGACCACAGAATGGGAGGAGACTTCAGCACTACCTACCACACACAGGAGGGGAGAGGGCCTCAACAGTACCTACCTCACACAGTATGGGAGAGACCACAGAATGGGAGGAGACTTCAGCGCTACCTACCACACACAGGAGAGGAGAGGGCCTCAACAGTACCTACCTCACACAGTATGGGAGAGACCACAGAATGGGAGGAGACTTCAGCGCTACCTACCACACACAGGAGGGGAGAGGGCCTCAACAGTACCTACCTCACACAGTATGGGAGAGACCACAGAATGGGAGGAGACTTCAGCGCTACCTACCACACACAGGAGGGGAGAGGGCCTCAACAGTACCTACCTCACACAGTATGGGAGAGACCACAGAATGGGAGGAGACTTCAGCGCTACCTACCACACACAGGAGGGGAGAGGGCCTCAACAGTACCTACCTCACACAGTATGGGAGGAGACTTCAGCGCTACCTACCACACACAGGAGGGGAGAGGGCCTCAACAGTACCTACCTCACACAGTATGGGAGAGACCACAGAATGGGAGGAGACTTCAGCGCTACCTACCACACACAGGAGGGGAGAGGGCCTCAACAGTACCTACCTCCCACAGTATGGGAGAGACCACAGAATGGGAGGAGACTTCAGCGCTACCTACCACACACAGGAGGGGAGAGGGCCTCAACAGTACCTACCTCACACAGTATGGGAGAGACCACAGAATGGGAGGAGACTTCAGCGCTATGACAATGATAACAAATATGTCCACTTTCTATGATGTTTGTTTCAGTTTTACATAATAGAGAATTTTTTGAACGCCCTATTTTTTTTATTTTTTTGCTGATTGTCTTGTGCAGGGGCTTGTTTGCAAGAGTTGATGTTTTTATTGGTATCATTTTTGGGTGAATATGATTTTTTTGATCATTCATTATTACACCTTATGGGGCAAGGTGACCCAAAAATTGGTTGTTTTGTCAGTTTTTATTTATTTATTTTTACAGCGTTTACCTGAGGGATTAGGTCATGTGAATTTTATAGAGCAGATCGTTATGGGTGTGGCGATACCTAATATGTCTACTTTTTCTTATTTGCTTAAGCTTTAAACAATAATAGCATTTTTAAAACCGAAATAATGATATTTTTGTGTATCCATAGTCTGAGAGCCATAGCTTTTTTTTTTTTTTTTGACTGATTCTCTTAAGTAGGGTCTGATTTTTTGCGGGATGATGTGACTGTCTGATTGGTGCTATTTTGGGGGGCTAATGCCTTTTTGATCACTTGCTGTTGCAATTTTTGTGATGCAATGTGACAAAAATGGCTTTTTTTTTTACACAGTTGTTTTTTTTTATGGTGTGCATCTGAGGGGTTAGGTCATGTGATATTTTTAGAGAGAAGGTTGTTACGGACGTGGCGATACCTAATATATATATATATATATATATATATATATATTGTGAGGAAGTGACAGGCCTCAAGCTTGTTAGGGGAGATATATGGCAGGATTTGCTGTGTCTTCCCTCAGAATCGCCAGGTCTGAAGAAAGACCAGGTGCAGTAATCACCTGGGGATAAAGGAGTCCTCCGAGTGAGAGGGGGGGGGACTTGCACACAGAAGGCTGGAGTGGCTCTGTGTGGTCTGAGCCGGGAGGGCTGAGAGACCACGATCCCCCAAGAGACCCTGGTGTGGGAGCAGCCTGGAGGCCCTGTGTGGTCTGAGCCGGGAGAGACCACTATCCCCCAAGAGACCCTGGTGTGGGAGCAGCCTGGAGGCCCTGTGTGGTCTGAGCCGGGAGAGACCACTATCCCCCAAGAGACCCTGGTGTGGGAGCAGCCTGGAGGCCCTGTGTGGTCTGAGCCGGGAGAGACCACTATCCCCAAGAGACCCTGGTGTGGGAGCAGCCTGGAGGCCCTGTGTGGTCTGAGCCGGGAGAGACCACTATCCCCCAAGAGACCCTGGTGTGGGAGCAGCCTGGAGGCCCTGTGTGGTCTGAGCCGGGAGAGACCACTATCCCCCAAGAGACCCTGGTGTGGGAGCAGCCTGGAGGCCCTGTGTGGTCTGAGCCGGGAGAGACCACTATCCCCCAAGAGACCCTGGTGTGGGAGCAGCCTGGAGGCTGCTGGAGGTTGGGCTGGGAAAGCCGCATCTCATCACGCGTGTGAACTGTGGTACTCTTTAGGTGAGTCAGGGAAACCTATGTGTTTAGTTAGGGCCCTGACGGGCAAGGTATTTTATTTTGGCTTTGTGTGTTTTTGCTTTATGCCGTGTGCCACAATAAAGCACAGTTTGGCCCCTAAATCCTGGTTTCTGTGAAGAAGTGTGTGTTTGCAACCCCTGGAAAAGAGCTAATCCACCACAGTATATATACAAACAAATAAATGGAACACTTAAACGACACAATGTAACTCCAAGCCAATCGCACTTCTGTGAACTCAAACTGTCCACTCAGGAAGCGGCACTGAGTGACAATGTCACATGCTGATAGACAACAGGTGGAAGGTATAGGCAATTAGCAAGACCCCCCAATAAAGGAGAGGTTCTGCAGGTGGTGACTTCCTGGCTGATGTTTCAGTCACTTGTGAATGCTGGCGGTGCTTTCACTCTAGTGGTAGCATGAGACGTGGCTCAGGTAGTGCAGCTTCTCCAGGATGGCCCATCAATGCGAGCTGTGGCAAGAAGGTTTGCTGTGTCTGTCAGCGTATTTTTTTGGGCGATTGTCTTAGATAGGGGCTCATTTTTTGCGGGATGAGTTAGCGGTTATTGATACCATTTTGTGGGACATACGCCTTTTTGATTGCTTGGTGTTGCACTTTTTGTGATGTAAGGTGACAAAAATTGCTTTTTTTACACCGTTTTTTCTTTTTTTTATGGTGTTTATTGGACAGAGTGGATCATGTGATATATTTATAGAGCCGGTCATTACGGACGCGGCGATACCTAATATATATTTTTTCTTTTTTTACTTTATTAATTTTATTACTTTATTAATTTTAGTAAAACACTTTTTTTTCTTTACTTTATTTCTGACGTTCACTTTTGGGGGTCTGATCCCCTCTGCAATGCATTACAGTACATCCGTATTGTAATGCATTGCCTGTTAGTGTATTACACCGAGTCATACACTAACAGGTTGCCTAGGAGACCCAGCTTGAGGCTGGACAGGTTGCCTAGGAGACGGGCCTGAGGCTGGACAGGTTGCCTAGGAGACCCGGCCTGAGGCTGGACAGGTTGCCTAGGAGACCCGGCCTGAGGCTGGACAGGTTGCCTAGGAGACCCAGCCTGAGGCTGGACAGGTTGCCTAGGAGACCCAGCCTGAGGCTGGACAGGTTGCCTAGGAGACCCAGCCTGAGGCTGGACAGGTTGCCTAGGAGACCCGGCCTGAGGCTGGACAGGTTGCCTAGGAGACCCGGCCTGAGGCTGGACAGGTTGCCTAGGAGACCCGGCCTGAGGCTGGACAGGTTGCCTAGGAGACCCGGCCTGAGGCTGGACAGGTTGCCTAGGAGACCCGGCCTGAGGCTGGACAGGTTGCCTAGGAGACCCGGCCTGAGGCTGGACAGGTTGCCTAGGAGACCCGGCCTGAGGCTGGACAGGTTGCCTAGGAGACCCGGCCTGAGGCTGGACAGGTTGCCTAGGAGACCCGGCCTGAGGCTGGACAGGTTGCCTAGGAGACCCGGCCCTGAGGCTGGACAGGTTGCCTAGGAGACCCGGCCTGAGGCTGGACAGGTTGCCTAGGAGACCCGGCCTGAGGCTGGACAGGTTGCCTAGGAGACCCGGCCTGAGGCTGGACAGGTTGCCTAGGAGACCCGGCCTGAGGCTGGACAGGTTGCCTAGGAGACCCGGCCTGAGGCTGGACAGGTTGCCTAGGAGACCCGGCCTGAGGCTGGACAGGTTGCCTAGGAGACCCGGCCTGAGGCTGGACAGGTTGCCTAGGAGACCCGGCCTGAGGCTGGACAGGTTGCCTAGGAGACCCGGCCTGAGGCTGGACAGGTTGCCTAGGAGACCCGGCCTGAGGCTGGACAGGTTGCCTAGGAGACCCGGCCGGAGGCTGGACAGGTTGCCTAGGAGACCCGGCCGGAGGCTGGACAGGTTGCCTAGGAGACGGGCCTGAGGCTGGATCTCCTTGGAACCCATAGAAGGCAGGTCCTGATGCCGTGCAAGGCATTGAGCTGCCTAGTCACCAATTGGGTCCCCGCCACAACAGCGCAGGGACTCAATGCGCTCAATAACCCGACACAAACCCCGCCTGTATCTGCCGGTATCGGATACAGCAGAGGCCCGGCTACCAGTGCCTGTGCGATCACTATGACGCACTATTACGTCAAATTGCGGGAACGCAGTGGTTCCCATGACATGGTAGTACGTCATGTGTTGGGAAGGGGTTAATCTTCACATATCTCATTGGTGGGGATAAGGTTTAAATATCAGGTTTCACAGTGATGGTGTTACCCCTGGACGAAGGCACGCCGAGACGTGCGTCGGGGTAACGCCATCCTGGTTTAGGTGAGTTTTTGGGCGCAGCATGCTGTAGATACCCTGGTCAGTGTGAGGTGGTTGCCTCTTGATACTCCGGTTGCCTGTGTCCTCCATTTCTGTATAATGATTGTTGTTACAACCATAGAGCACTGACATAATTGTACACATACGATACCCCCAGTACTGTGTGCGCCACCGGGAGGGGGTTTCTTCTGTCACCTTTCCTTTTTAACATCAATATCCTTTTCTATGTGAGATTATATGAATAAAATATGACATGTTACACGAGTACCTTGTGAGCTCTCGTTTACGCCTGGTTCTATGTCTGGGAGCTTGTACCGGGGTATTTGTGGAGTTGGCCCCTACTTAGCCACAATATCTATTGGGACACTATGTGAGGTCTTGGCATAGGGCCACACATGGTCTTTTTTTGTATTTACTACTATTACTACTACTATCTGCGTCATCTCATATGGTGTATGCTACTATTACTACTTTCTCACCTCACATGTTGTATACTACTATTACTACTATCTGCCTTTACCTCACATGTTGTATACTACTACTATCACTACTATCTGCCTCACATCATATGGTGTATACTACTGCTATTACTACTACCTAACCTCACATGGTATATACTACTACTATTACTACTATCTGCCTCACCTCACATGGTGTATACTACTATTACTACTATCTGCCTTTACCTCACATGTTGTATACTACTACTATCACTACTATCTCACCTCACATGGTGTATACTACTATTACTGCTTTCTCACCTCACATAGTGTATACTACTACTATTACTACTAACTAACCTCACATGGTGTATACTACTATTACTACTATCTGCCTCACCTCACATGGTGTATACTACTATTACTACTTTCTCACCTCACATAGTGTATACTACTACTATTACTACTATCTGCCTCACATCATATGGTGTATACTACTGCTATTACTACTACCTAACCTCACATGGTGTATACTACTATTACTACTATCTGCCTTTACCTCACATGGTGTATACTACTATTACTACTTTCTCACCTCACATAGTGTATACTACTACTATTACTACTATCTGCCTCACATCATATGGTGTATACTACTGCTATTACTACTACCTAACCTCACATGGTGTATACTACTATTACTACTATCTGCCTTTACCTCACATGGCGTATACTACTATTACTACTATCTCACCTCACATGGTGTATACTACTATTACTGCTTTCTCACCTCACATGGTGTATACTACTATTACTACTTTCTCACCTCACATAGTGTATACTACTACTATTACTACTACCTAACCTCACATGGTGTATACTACTATTACTACTATCTGCCTCACATCATATGGTGTATACTACTGCTATTACTACTACCTAACCTCACATGGTATATACTACTATTACTACTATCTGCCTTTACCTCACATGGCGCATACTACTATTACTACTATCTCACCTCACATGGTGTATACTACTATTACTGCTTTCTCACCTCACATGGTGTATACTACTACTATTACTACTAACTAACCTCACATGGTGTATACTACTACTATTACTACTAACTAACCTCACATGGTGTATACTACTATTACTACTATCTGCCTTTACCTCACATGGTGTATACTACTATTACTACTTTCTCACCTCACATGGTGTATACTACTATTACTGCTTTCTCACCTCACATGGTGTATACTACTACTATTACTACTAACTAACCTCACATGGTGTATACTACTACTATTACTACTAACTAACCTCACATGGTGTATACTACTATTACTACTATCTGCCTTTACCTCACATGTTGTATACTACTACTATCACTACTATCTCACCTCACATGGTGTATACTACTATTACTGCTTTCTCACCTCACATAGTGTATACTACTACTATTACTACTAACTAACCTCACATGGTGTATACTACTATTACCACTATCTGCCTTTACCTCACATGGTGTATACTACTATTACTGCTTTCTCACCTCACATAGTGTATACTACTACTATTACTACTAACTAACCTCACATGGTGTATACTACTATTACCACTATCTGCCTCACATCATATGGTGTATACTACTGCTATTACTACTACCTAACCTCACATGGTATATACTACTACTATTACTACTATCTGCCTCACATCATATGGTGTATACTACTGCTATTACTACTACCTAACCTCACATGGTGTATACTACTATTACTACTATCTGCCTTTACCTCACATGGTGTATACTACTATTACTACTATCTGCCTTTACCTCACATGGTGTATACTACTATTACTACTATCTGCCTTTACCTCACATGTTGTATACTACTACTATCACTACTTTCTCACCTCACATAGTGTATACTACTACTATTACTACTACCTAACCTCACATGGTGTATACTACTATTACTACTATCTGCCTTTACCTCACATGGCGTATACTACTATTACTACTATCTCACCTCACATGGTGTATACTACTATTACTGCTTTCTCACCTCACATAGTGTATACTACTACTATTACTACTAACTAACCTCACATGGTGTATACTACTATTACCACTATCTTCCTCACATCATATGGTGTATACTACTGCTATTACTACTACCTAACCTCACATGGTATATACTACTACTATTACTACTATCTGCCTCACCTCACATGGTGTATACTACTATTACTGCTTTCTCACCTCACATAGTGTATACTACTACTATTACTACTAACTAACCTCACATGGTGTATACTACTATTACTACTATCTGCCTTTACCTCACATGGTGTATACTACTATTACTACTTTCTCACCTCACATAGTGTATACTACTACTATTACTACTATCTGCCTCACATCATATGGTGTATACTACTGCTATTACTACTACCTAACCTCACATGGTGTATACTACTATTACTACTATCTGCCTTTACCTCACATGGCGTATACTACTATTACTACTATCTCACCTCACATGGTGTATACTACTATTACTGCTTTCTCACCTCACATGGTGTATACTACTATTACTACTTTCTCACCTCACATAGTGTATACTACTACTATTACTACTACCTAACCTCACATGGTGTATACTACTATTACTACTATCTGCCTCACATCATATGGTGTATACTACTGCTATTACTACTACCTAACCTCACATGGTGTATACTACTATTACTACTATCTGCCTTTACCTCACATGGCGCATACTACTATTACTACTATCTCACCTCACATGGTGTATACTACTATTACTGCTTTCTCACCTCACATGGTGTATACTACTACTATTACTACTAACTAACCTCACATGGTGTATACTACTACTATTACTACTATCTGCCTTTACCTCACATGGTGTATACTACTATTACTACTATCTGCCTTTACCTCACATGGTGTATACTACTATTACTACTATCTGCCTTTACCTCACATGTATACTACTACTATCACTACTTTCTCACCTCACATAGTGTATACTACTACTATTACTACTATCTGCCTCACATCATATGGTGTATACTACTGCTATTACTACTACCTAACCTCACATGGTGTATACTACTATTACTACTATCTGCCTTTACCTCACATGGTGTATACTACTATTACTACTTTCTCACCTCACATGTTGTATACTACTATTACTACTATCTGCCTTTACCTCACATGTTGTATACTACTACTATCACTACTATCTCACCTCACATGGTGTATACTACTATTACTGCTTTCTCACCTCACATAGTGTATACTACTACTATTACTACTAACTAACCTCACATGGTGTATACTACTATTACCACTATCTTCCTCACATCATATGGTGTATACTACTGCTATTACTACTACCTAACCTCACATGGTATATACTACTACTATTACTACTATCTGCCTCACCTCACATGGTGTATACTACTATTACTGCTTTCTCACCTCACATAGTGTATACTACTACTATTACTACTAACTAACCTCACATGGTGTATACTACTATTACCACTATCTGCCTTTACCTCACATGGTGTATACTACTATTAATGCTTTCTCACCTCACATAGTGTATACTACTACTATCACTACTACCTAACCTCACATGGTGTATACTACTATTACTACTATCTGCCTCACATCATATGGTGTATACTACTGCTATTACTACTACCTAACCTCACATGGTGTATACTACTATTACTACTATCTGCCTTTACCTCACATGTTGTATACTACTACTATCACTACTTTCTCACCTCACATAGTGTATACTACTGCTATTACTACTACCTAACCTCACATGGTGTATACTACTATTACTACTATCTGCCTTTACCTCACATGGTGTATACTACTATTACTACTATCTGCCTTTACCTCACATGGTGTATACTACTATTACTACTATCTGCCTTTACCTCACATGGTGTATACTACTATTACTACTATCTGCCTTTACCTCACATGTATACTACTACTATCACTACTTTCTCACCTCACATAGTGTATACTACTACTATTACTACTATCTGCCTCACATCATATGGTGTATACTACTGCTATTACTACTACCTAACCTCACATGGTGTATACTACTATTACTACTATCTGCCTTTACCTCACATGGTGTATACTACTATTACTACTATCTGCCTTTACCTCACATGGTGTATACTACTATTACTACTATCTGCCTTTACCTCACATGGTGTATACTACTATTACTACTATCTGCCTTTACCTCACATGTATACTACTACTATCACTACTTTCTCACCTCACATAGTGTATACTACTACTATTACTACTATCTGCCTCACATCATATGGTGTATACTACTGCTATTACTACTACCTAACCTCACATGGTGTATACTACTATTACTACTATCTGCCTTTACCTCACATGGTGTATACTACTATTACTACTATCTGCCTTTACCTCACATGGTGTATACTACTATTACTACTATCTGCCTTTACCTCACATGGTGTATACTACTATTACTACTATCTGCCTTTACCTCACATGGTGTATACTACTATTACTACTATCTGCCTTTACCTCACATGTATACTACTACTATCACTACTTTCTCACCTCACATAGTGTATACTACTACTATTACTACTATCTGCCTCACATCATATGGTGTATACTACTGCTATTACTACTACCTAACCTCACATGGTGTATACTACTATTACTACTATCTGCCTTTACCTCACATGGTGTATACTACTATTACTACTATCTGCCTTTACCTCACATGGTGTATACTACTATTACTACTATCTGCCTTTACCTCACATGGTGTATACTACTATTACTACTATCTGCCTTTACCTCACATGGTGTATACTACTATTACTACTATCTGCCTTTACCTCACATGTATACTACTACTATCACTACTTTCTCACCTCACATAGTGTATACTACTACTATTACTACTATCTGCCTCACATCATATGGTGTATACTACTGCTATTACTACTACCTAACCTCACATGGTGTATACTACTATTACTACTATCTGCCTTTACCTCACATGGTGTATACTACTATTACTACTATCTGCCTTTACCTCACATGGTGTATACTACTATTACTACTATCTGCCTTTACCTCACATGGTGTATACTACTATTACTACTATCTGCCTTTACCTCACATGGTGTATACTACTATTACTACTATCTGCCTTTACCTCACATGTATACTACTACTATCACTACTTTCTCACCTCACATAGTGTATACTACTACTATTACTACTATCTGCCTCACATCATATGGTGTATACTACTGCTATTACTACTACCTAACCTCACATGGTGTATACTACTATTACTACTATCTGCCTTTACCTCACATGGCGTATACTACTATTACTGCTTTCTCACCTCACATAGTGTATACTACTACTATTACTACTAACTAACCTCACATGGTGTATACTACTATTACCACTATCTGCCTCACATCATATGGTGTATACTACTGCTATTACTACTACCTAACCTCACATGGTATATACTACTACTATTACTACTATCTGCCTCACATCATATGGTGTATACTACTGCTATTACTACTACCTAACCTCACATGGTGTATACTACTATTACTACTATCTGACTTTACCTCACATGGTGTATACTACTATTACTGCTTTCTCACCTCACATAGTGTATACTACTACTATTACTACTAACTAACCTCACATGGTGTATACTACTATTACCACTATCTGCCTCACATCATATGGTGTATACTACTGCTATTACTACTACCTAACCTCACATGGTATATACTACTATTACTACTATCTGCCTTTACCTCACATGGCGTATACTACTATTACTACTTTCTCACCTCACATAGTGTATACTACTACTATTACTACTATCTGCCTCACATCATATGGTGTATACTACTGCTATTACTACTACCTAACCTCACATGGTGTATACTACTATTACTACTATCTGCCTTTACCTCACATGGTGTATACTACTATTACTACTATCTGCCTTTACCTCACATGTTGTATACTACTACTATCACTACTTTCTCACCTCACATAGTGTATACTACTACTATTACTACTACCTAACCTCACATGGTGTATACTACTATTACTACTATCTGCCTCACATCATATGGTGTATACTACTGCTATTACTACTACCTAACCTCACATGGTGTATACTACTATTACTACTATCTGCCTTTACCTCACATGGCGTATACTACTATTACTACTATCTCACCTCACATGGTGTATACTACTATTACTGCTTTCTCACCTCACATGGTGTATACTACTATTACTACTTTCTCACCTCACATAGTGTATACTACTACTATTACTACTACCTAACCTCACATGGTGTATACTACTATTACTACTATCTGCCTCACATGGTTTATACTACTATTACCACTATCTAACCTCACATGGTTTATACTACTACTATTACCACTATCTCACCTCACATGGTGTATACTACTATTACCACTATCTGCCTCACCTCACATGGTGTATACTACTATTACCACTATCTGCCTCATCTCACATGGTGTATACTACTATTACCACTATCTCACCTCACATGGTGTATACTACTATTACCACTATCTAACCTCACATGGTATATACTACTACTATTACTACTATCACCACTATCTCACCTCACATGGTGTATACTACTATTACCACTATCTCACCTCACATGGTGTATACTACTATTACCACTATCTGCCTCACCTCACATGGTGTTTACTACTATTACCACTATCTCACCTCACATGGTGTATACTACTACTATTACTTATCACACTACATAGTGGACATATTAGTGCATTTGGTATAATTTGTGATATATTCTTCTACTTTTCACCCCACAGGGTCTCGCCCACCGTCAGCAGGTGAC
This sequence comes from Bufo gargarizans, assembly GCF_014858855.1. NCBI lineage: Eukaryota > Metazoa > Chordata > Amphibia > Anura > Bufonidae > Bufo > Bufo gargarizans. Next base: position 379,159,736 of record NC_058081.1, on the reverse strand, counting down.
TATTACTACTGTGTGACCTATCTTTGCTGGTACTCTGTACTTCTACCTGAGATGTCATGTGTAGCATGTCTGTCTGCAGACCTGTTGAGGCCAGTAATGACCAGTGATTGTCTCTACCCTCCAGGTAACCTTCACTTGGTGCAGATGCCAATGACCTGGACAGAATCCCGGAACTTCTGCCGCACCTTCTACGTTGACCTGGCCACCATATCCTCCTATACCGAGCAGACTAGGGTGGCGTCCTTACTCTCCAACCACATCCCTAGTAACGGCTTCTGGTTTGGCTTGAAAAGAAATCGTTTTTGGGGTTATTGGTACTGGAGTAATGGTCACACGTGGGGGCAGTATAGCTCCTGGGGCGAATCGGAGCCCGATAGTTCATTATCCAAACTCTGTGTAATCATCTCAGGAGACGTCAGCAGGAACTTCACCTGGAGCTCGGAGTGCTGCGGGGCGAGTCTGCCCTTCGTCTGCTATGGAGGTGAGTGAGCGGGGCGGTATCACATGAATATAGAGGGGGCCACGAAAGAGATAGCGGGGCGAGTCTGCCCTTCGTCTGCTATGGAGGTGAGTGAGCGGGGCGGTATCGCATGAATATAGAGGGGGCCACGAAAGAGATAGCGGGGCGGTATCACATAAATATATAGCCAATATACAGAGGGCCACTACAGGGGCCACAAAAGAGATAGCGTGGCGGTATCACATGAATATAGAGAGGGCCACTGCAGGGGCCACGACAGAGATAGCGGGGCGAGTCTGCCCTTCGTCTGCTATGGAGGTGAGTGAGCGGGGCGGTATCACATGAATATAGAGGGGGCCACGAAAGAGATAGCGGGGCGGTATCGCATAAATATATAGCCATTATACAGAGGGCCACTATAGGGGCCACTATAGAGAGATAGCGGGGCTGTATCACATAAATATATAGCCATTATACAGAGGGCCACTACAGGGGCCACTACAGAGAGATAGCGGGGCGGTATCACATGAAAATATAGCCAATATACAGAGGGCCACTACAGAGAGATAGCGGGGCGAGTCTACCCTTCGTCTGCTATGGAGGTGAGATAGTGGGGCTGTATCACATTAATATATCGCCAATATACACAGGGCCACTACAGAGAGATAGCGGGGCTGTATCACATGAATACATAGCCAATATACAGGGGCCACTACAGAAAGATACCGGGGTGTATCACATGAATAGATAGCCAATATACAGAGGGCCACTACAGGGGCCACGAAAGAGATAGCGGGGCTGTATCATATGAGAATATAGCCAATATACAGAGGGCCACTACAGGGGCCACTACAGAGAGATAGCAGGGCTGTATCACATGAGAATATAGCCAATATACAGAGGGCCACTACAGGGGCCACTACAGAGAGATACCGGGGTGCATCACATGAATATATAGTCCATATACAGAGGGCCACTACAGGGGCCACTACAGAGAGATACCGGGGCTGTATTACATGTATATATAGCCAATATACAGAGGGCCACTACAGGGGCCACTATAGAAAGATAGCAGGGCGGTATCACATGAATATATAGCCAATATACAGAGGGCCACTACAGGGGCCACTACAGAGAGATAGTGGGGCTGTATCATATAAATATATATAGCCAATATACAGAGGGCCACTACAGAGAGATAGCGGGGCTGTATCATATGAATCTATAGCCAATATACAGAGGGCCACTACAGGGACCACTACAGAGACATACCGGGGCCGTATTACATGTATATATAGCCAATATACAGAGGGCCACTACAGGGGCCACTACAGAGAGATACCGGGGCTGTATTACATGAAAATATAGCCAATATACAGAGGGCCACTACAGGGGCCACTGCAGAGAGATAGCGGGGCTGTATCACATGAAAATATAGCCAATATACAGAGGGCCACTACAGGGGCCACTACAGAGAGATAGCGGGGCTGTATCATATGAATCTATAGCCAATATACAGAGGGCCACTACAGGGGCCACTACAGAGAGATAGCGGTGCTGTATCACATGAATCTATAGCCAATATACAGAGGGCCACTACAGGGGCCACTACAGAGAGATAGCGGTGCTGTATCACATGAATCTATAGCCAATATACAGAGGGCCACTACAGAGAGATAGCGGTGCTGTATCATATGAATCTATAGCCAATATACAGAGGGCCACTACAGGGGCCACTACATAGAGAAAGTGAAAATGTATTACCTGCTTTCCATGAGTCCGAAGGCAGCACATGAAGGGTTAACGAAGTCCTATTCTCGCCCCAGGACCGCCCACCTAGATAACAAACAAGATAATTGATTAATTAATGATTGTAACGGACCGTTTCAGCAGACAAGGGGTTAAGATCCGTTTAGGCGATATGCCCCTTTCCGAGAGACAGGCACAGCTACTGCAGAACACCAACCTCCCGAACTGGATACAAAATAGCACTCCAAACTGGAACCTCACAAATAGCTGTCAGCAGACGAACAGGAAAAGCGTATCAGTCAGCTTACACTCCTGGCAATCAGTCTCCAACAGCATACAGGGAATCCCCCCAATAACGAGACAAGGCTCCGTCTTGAGGGTCTAGCAGTGATCTGATGTGCTGGCACACCCAGCCTGGTTTTTATTACAGTTTGTTGCAGATACAACATATCCCCACAATGCATCATGGTTTCCTCCCCTCTGTCCCGGAGACGACCGAAGACAATCCAATTATCTCTCAGGACAAAGGGAGATCACCAATACACATGTGGAGACAACAGGACAGGAATCACCACCCAAACACACAATGGCACACCCCACAGCAAACACAGACATTTAACATATCCCCAGATAGCTCAAGTCTGAGTGCATATCATTAGGTGAATGGCACTCAGAATACACGAATGCAATACTATTAGCTATCTGGGTGCCCTCACATAACATACAATTTAACCGAACGCATAATAACATAAAATACAATTCTACAGACAGATTTAAGCTGTGCGGCCGGTCTGTCTTCTCCTTTAAAGTTACTGTGGGCCATAATCCTGAGGCAAGAGGCTTTCAAACAGCCCCCTCCAAAACCCAGTGGCGAGGTTGGTTTCGCCACAATGACCCTGTAGGTTCCTATATAACGCCCCCTCTGACAGACCTCAATGTGTATAAAAAATAGATTCAGGCAAAATGCGAAACAAAAGGATTTATTAGGGGGGGTATGTATGTGCTGCCTTCGGACTCATGGAAAGTAAAATTCCAGGTAATAATTTTCACTTTCCCCTGACGTCCTCGGCAGCACATGAAGGGATATGCATAGATACTGAAGGGAGGGAATTACTGAACGGCTGCACTCAACACCGCGGTACCAAAGGCTGAGCTCTTATTATCTATGTCCAGCCGGTAGTGCTTCATGAAGGTAGATGGCGTAGACCATGATGCAGCTCTACAGATCTCTTCTAGGGAGACATGTGCTTGTTCAGCCCAAAGTGTTGCTGTGGCCCTAGTTGAGTGGGCTCTAATCGGAGAAGGAGGAGAGATGCCCTCTATGGTGTATGCCTCCAAGATGATAGACTTGATCCATCTTGCCAGGGAAGCCTTAGATGCCTTGTGACCTTTATTAGGACCGGAGTATAGTAAAAACAGATTTTTATCTAGTCTAAAATTCTCTGTTCTCTGAAGGTAGATCTCTACTGCTCTCTTGACATCTAAGGTGTGCCAGCGGGCTTGTTCTTCATCAGAGGGGTCTGGGAAAAAAACTGGTAGAAACGCTTCTTGGTTGACGTTAGCAGAAGAAGGATTTTTAGGCACAAAGGAAGGTAGAGTACGTAGCAAAACTCCATCCGGCAGGATTCTTAAATACGGCTTCTTGACTGAAAGTGCTTGTAATTCTCCGAGTCTCTTAGCTGAAGTGATGGCAATAAGGAAGAGAACTTTGCAGGAGAGCCATTTAAGATCTGCGTCTACTAAGGGCTCAAAGGGGGGTTTAGTCAACCTTCTGAGGACCAATGACAGATCCCAAATAGGCATAGGGTGTCTCAGGACCGGTCTAAGATTTTTAATGGCCTTGAAGAAGCGATTAATTAAGAGATGATGTCCGAACTTGCCCTTGCACTTTCAAGGTGTTTGGAGTAAGACCTTTCTGGAATCCATCTTGCAAGAACTGGAGGATAACAGGGACTGTAATATCTGAACATTCATTCTCTGAGATCCAGGATGAAAATTTCCTCCAAATCTTTTCATACTTGATATTTGTAGAGGCTTTCTGGGAGGAGAGTAGGGTATTGATGACAGGGACAGACAAACCTTTTCCTTCTAGTCTGGACCTCTCAGTCTCCAAGCTGTGAGATGAAGTTTGTTCAGATGCTGATGAAAGAGGCCGTTCTGAACTAGTAAGTCGGGATGAGATGGAAGCTTCCAGTAGACTCCTTTGGATAACTGGAGTAGAAGTGGGAACCATGGCCTGCGTGGTCAAAAAGGAGTAATCAATATAGCTTGAGGTTTCTCTAATATAATCTTCTGCAGGACTCTTAAGATGAGAGGCACCGGTGGAAAGATATAAACATATTGGTCTTTCCAAGTTATAGAAAAAGCATCCACCGCTGCCGGATTCTGGAATCTGTTCAGAGAACAGAACTTGGGAAGTTTGCTGTTTTCCTTGGAGGCCATCAGATCTATAGACGGAGTACCCCATCTGGCTGTAATCTGCAGGAAGTATTTCTGGTTCAGCTCCCACTCTGTTTGTCTGATCTTCCTCCGACTCAGAAGATCCGAGTATTCAACGAGCCTTTGATGTCCATGCAAAGATCTTCTTGCATAACGCAAGGAGTAAATGGCTCCGGGTGCCCCCCTGTTTGTTTATGTAAAAAACTGCAGGGAGATTGTCCGTCTGAATTAGGACTGACTGGTCTTCCAAATCTGTCCAAAAGTGTTGTAATGCCAGCTTGATGGCCTTCAACTCCCTGAAGTTCGAGGACAGCTGTTGTTCTGTGCAGGACCAAGAACCTTGAACCCAACTGCTTCCGAGATGGGCTCCCCAGCCCCGGGAGGAAGCATCCGTTGTAACAGTCACTGTAGGTATTAGCTGGAAGGGTCTGCCCTTGGATAAATTCCTTCCTCTTAACCACCATTTCAGCTCCGCGATTGTAGAAGGTCTCAACCTGACACGGGCTGAAAGATTGTGGTTGTGCTTCCAAACCTGAAGCAAGTCCTGTTGTAATTCTCTTATGTGGGCCTGAGCCCATGGAACTGCATCTATTACTGATGTCATATGACCCAGGGTTTTCATCACCTTGTGGACTGTAGGTCTTCGGCCCGTAATTAAGGTCCTTATTGATGATGTGACAGAGTTTATCCTGGAGGTTGGGAGATACAGGGTCATGGTGCAAGTGTCTATCCTGAAGCCTAGAAACGTTTTGGATGTTGCTGGCTGGATGTCGGATTTGTCCCAGTTGATCAAAAAACCCAGAGACTGAAGCAGCTTAATGACTTTCAGGAGATGAGAATTCAGCGAGTCCTTGGTGGGTGCCACTACAAGCCAGTCGTTCAGGTAGGGAAACACCTGCAAGGCTTGTAGGCGTAAACTTGCAACGGCGATCACTGTCAATTTCGTGAAAATTCTGGGTGCTGATGAGAGACTGAACGGCAGGGCTTTGAATTGAAGATGTTTTATCTTTCCTCCCATGACAATTGCAATCCTCAGAAAGCCTCATGGATGAGCTCTTTATTGGGACGTGGAGATAAGCATCTCTCAGGTCGATGGCAGCCAAGAAGTGACCTTCCTGAAGCAAAGACGTGATCGATCTTATGTTTTCCATCTTGAAATGAATTTTTTTGATAAATTGGTTCACGTAGCGGAGGTCTTTAATTAGCTGCCACTTTCCCTCTGGCTTGGGGACTGGAAACACTCTGGAATACACTCCTGTTCCTTCTTGCTGTCTTGGAACAGGTTCCAGAGCACCCTTTAGAATGAATTATTTTACGAGGTCTATGACCTGAAGGTCTTCTCTTTGATTTAAGAGAAAACGGTCTCTTGGACGGCGGATAAACTCCAGTGACTAGCCTTCTTTTACGATCCTCAATGCCCTATTGTCTGAGGAAATTTCTTGCCATGCTGCGTAGAATCGAGTAAGCAGTCCTCCTACCCTCTGGCTTCTGGCGTCAGAAACCCTCTTTGGAGGGTTTATCCTCTGGTCTCTTCCTACTCTTATCCGATTTCCTGGGAAAAAATCTTCGGTCAGATCCTTTCCTGTCCGAACGCCCGCGAAAATCAGATCTCTGAAAGCGTTGTCTTCTAAAGGGCCGAAAACTTCTGGATTGAAATCTGCGCCTAGAAAGAGGAAATTCCAGTGCTTTATCCTCTTTATTGGTTTCCAAAAGAGTGTCTAACTGCGAGCCGAACAGACGCCCAGGTTCAAATGGAAGAGAGCAAAGGTTGTTCTTGGAGGGGACATCACCAGACCACAATTTCAACCAGATCGACCTCCTAATAGAGTTGGAGAGGGCCATATTTTTGGCTAGGCCTTTCAGGGTATCTACGGGAAAGTCACATAGGAACTCTGCCGCGATCTTCAAGGAAGGGAACTGCTGAAGTAAATCCTCTCTATTAACACCATCTTTAATATCCCTTCCCAGTTGACTCAACCATACCCTCAGGGCACGGGCTACAGGCACTGCTGCCATGGACACCTTCTTCAGGGAGGCTATATAAGAATGAAGCCGCTTCAGGAGATTATCTGCCTTCTTATCCATAGGATCCTTCAACAACGTGGAGTCATCAGATGGAAAAAAGGACCTCTTCGCTAGTCTGGCCACTGCAGGATCGACCTTGGAAGGAGCCCCCCACTTTTCACATTCAGCAGGGTCTATTCTGTACATAGCCTTCGCTCTTCTTCCTGGATCCATTTTCCTTAAAGGATATTGCCATTCCTTCTGGATGATAGATTCAAGCACCGGATGACTGGGAAAGACCCGCGCTTTCTTCTTAGGAAAGTAAAACAGGCTCCCCTCATCTTGGTCGGCGCGCGTCTCCGTCTTGGATTCAATTATATGCTTGACATCCTTGATGAGACTGTTAATATCTTCTTTCCTGAACAAAAAATTCTCCTCTGTGGCCGGTTCTGGATCTGAGATAGAGCCAGAAGACACTTCCCCTTCCGAGTGAGAAGACCTCTCGGCAGACGTAGAAGGGCTAGGGTCAACCCGTTTCCTCTTATGCGTCTTCTGTCTCTTAGATTGAGACAAAGGATTCAAGTAGAGAAATCAATTTTTTAGTATTGTCTTCAGAGATGACCTCCGGCTGGGTACAGGCTGCGCAAATGTTAGATGTATAACCCTCAGGAAGAGGTTTAATACAAGTGATACATAAGGGCTGCTTTTTCTTTTGTCTCTTCACATGCCTGGGTGAGGATTCCGGGGAATGGGAAAACGCCTCTTGTCCGCAGCTTCCACAATAATCATCCTGGTGGTCATCAGGGAGAGGCTGGTCGCAGGATTGGCACAGCCTGTGCCTGTGCTTCCTGGATCTCTTTCCTCCTAGGCTGGACATCTGGAGAAAGAATAGATTAATTTAAAATGACATAAAGCCATAATAATTGGCTGTGATCAGATCAGATCAGAACAGGAGCCAGGACCATGGGTACCTCAAACATAAAAGAGCTCGGCTGCCAAAGCACCAGGGCAGCAAGAGCAAGGAATATACCACCTTAATAGAAAACTTTTGAATTTGCCGCCAGAAACTCCGGGCCATTGCCGCCCAGAGAAGAAACAGCGCTGTAGCGACATGAGAGTACAGACGAACCTCCCAGCAGAGCGGCCATACAGGTAGAAGGGAGAGCTTATACAGAGCGGCGCCAAGGCACCCCCATGGCTAGCTGAACTCTGAGCCAAAACCCTGGGACACCCCCCAGGCATGAGGGCTTACAGGAGAGGTGGGCAATGGACCTGTCCAGAATGAGGACATAAAAAAAACACATTGGAGGTCTGCCAGAGGGGGTGTTTTATAGGAACCTACAGGATCATTAATTAATCAATTATCTTGTTTGTTATCTAGGTGGGCGGTCCTGGGGCGAGAATAGGACTCCGTTAACCCTTCATGTGCTGCTGAGGACGTCAGGGGAAACCGGGGCTCTGTTTAATTTCTGATTGCACTGGTGACGGTGATGGTGGTGATTTTGACGGTGAAGATGATTAGGATAATTTACAATGTAGAGATTTGTCTTCTTCCCAGAATGAAGACTGATCAATGTCCTCCCAGTGGCTCCTGGTTCCTGATTGCTTAGTGAAGAGCTTACACTGCGTCTCCCTGATGACCTGAGGTGGATGTCAAGGCTGGATTCCTCCAAGATCATCGTCTCATTCTGGTCTGCAGCTTCAGGCTACCTCATAAATCCTAAACCATCCAAATAAAATTCATGACATTAAATCTTCCACGTGATGATTGATGCGTATGAGATCTGCGGTGGAGAATGACCACAGCCTTCCTACTCCCCTTCATATCTTCTTGTACTACCCCACTACTGATGATGAGGGACAGGTCATGAAAGTCTTCAGTATGTGCTTTGTACACTAGGTGATGGTTTCCTGAACTGTACTCAGAGCAGACCTTAGGGGTGCGTGACCACCCTCAGCCAGTACCAAGGCCCAGATTAAAGGGATGGCACTAGCGTCTCATGCCCTAGGGCCTTCACCAAATCTGTAGGTTCAAAATTGGAATCAGACTCTGCAGATCTGGATGTCACTGTGGAGGCTCAACTAAGAATCAACCAGGAGTGAGCAGCTGCTGAACGTGTCGTCCGCTCACTCCTGGCGCTATACAGAGTCCTTGAAAGAGGATAGTCTTTTCTGTTATAGAGATAATTACTGTGGTTAGTAGGCACCCTGTGTCTACCCCTTACTCTCTAACCCACCTAGTGCTTTCTTCCCTCTGCCCCTTCCCCCCATAGAGCACCTGGCAGGTTGTTTCCCAATTCCCATCTTTATTTCCTCCCCTTATAGACCGGACACTTTATGTCCCCCTACCCTCTCCAACACCAGGTCTCCCCTTTACCTACAGATACAATTCCAAATAATGTCAGTGCTCTACATTGCCCCTGTTATATGACCCACTTTCAGTTTCCTTCCCCTGCTACCCCCCAAATTTACACCAGACTGGACTGAATGACCTCAGTGTTTACACCAGACTGTGGACTGACGAACCCCAGTGTTTACACCAGACTGTGAACTGACTGACCCCATTGTTTACAGCAGACTGTAGACTGACTGACCCGAGTGTTTACACCAGATTGTGGACTGACTGACCCCAGTGTTTACACCAAACTGTGGACTGACTGACCCCAGAGTTTACACCAGACTGTGGACTGACTGACCCCAGTGTTTACACCAGACTGTGGACTGACTGACCCCATTGTTTACAGCAGACTGTGGACTGACTGACCCCAGCGTTTACACCAGAGTGTGGACTGACTGACCCCATTGTTTACAGCAGACTGTGGACTGACTGACCCCGGTGTTTACACCAGACTGTGGACTGACTGACCTCAGTGTTTACACCAGACTGTGGACTGACTGACCCCAGCGTTTACACCAGATTGTGGACTGACTGACCCAGCGTTTACACCAGATTGTGGACTGACTGACCCCAGTGTTTACACCAGATTGTGGACTGACTGACCCCAGTGTTTACACCAGACTGTGGACTGACTGACCCCAGTGTTTACACCAGACTGTGGACTGACTGACCCCAGTATTTACACCAGACTGTGGACTGACTGACTGACCCCAGTGTTTACACCAGATTGTGGACTGACTGACCCCATTGTTTACAGCAGACTGTGGACTGACTGACCCCAGCGTTTACACCAGACTGTGGACTGACTGACCCCAGTATTTACACCAGACTGTGGACTGACTGACCCCAGTGTTTACACCAGACTGTGGACTGACTGGCCCTAGTATTTACACCAGACTGTGGACTGACTGGCCCTAGTATTTACACCAGGCTATAGACTGACTGACCCCAGCGTTTACACCAGACTGTAGACTGACTGGCCCCAGTATTTACACCAGACTGTGGACTGACTGACCCCAGCGTTTACACCAGATTGTGGACTGACTGACCCCAGTGTTTACACCAGACTGTGGACTGACTGACCCCATTGTTTACACCAAACTGTAGACTGACTGACCCCAGCATTTACACCAAACTGTGGACTGACTGACCCCAGTGTTAACACCAGATTGTGGACTGACTGACCCCAGCGAGTACACCAGACTGTAGACTGACTGGCTGCAGTGTATACACCAGGCTGTGGAATGACTTACCTGAGCAAGTACACCAGACTGTAGACTGACTGACCCCAGTGTAGCAGACTGTTTCAGCAGACAAGGGGTTAAAATCCGTTTAGGCGATATGCCCCTTTCTGAGAGACAGGCACAGCTACTGCAGAACACCAAACTCCCGAACTGGATACAAAATAGCACTCCAAACTGGAACCTCGCGAATAGCTGCTAGCAGATGAACAGGAAAAGCATACAGTCAGCTTACACTCCTGGCAATCTGTCTCTAACAGCATACAGGGAATCCCCCAATAACGAGACAAGGCTCCGTGTTGAGGGTCAAGCAGTGGTCTGACGTGCTGGCACACCCAGCCTGGTTTTTATTACAGTTGTTTGCAAATACAGGACAGATACAACACATCCCCACAATGCATCATGGTTTCCTCCTCTCTGTCCCGGAGACAACCGAGGGAAATCGCCAATACACATGTGGAGACAACAGGACAGACATCACCATTTAAACACACAATGGGACAATAGAAACACACCCACACAAAATCCTCCCCTCTGCCGATGATATTTATTGAACACAATGGCGAATATAATTATCAAAGGCAGAGAAATACAGTTTTATAAAACATATCACAGGAACCTCAAAACATGCAATAACCCCATAACCAATATATCCTCGGAACCGGGGGATCTGGGTGAACCACATGTCCAAAATTCACCCACATCCGTTCAGTAGTTTGGAAGATACAGTTTTATGCCAGTTACACCGAAAATATACAAGTTATACAGAAAATAGTCACTAATAAATGTGTCCCCTGTTTGGTAGTTTCAAACTCCTGAATGATGTCTCTGTGCACCAGATACAGGCAGGATAGCACCGTGTGGGAGAGTCAGAACAGTGTCTGTGAGCTAAAATGGCCGCTGTCTATTGTTCTCACCATGTGCTTCATCCAAGCAAGTAAGGCAGAGGATGCAATCCAGGGACAGAGGGCTCCGTCCCAAGTGCCTTAAGACCCAATAACTTAAGGGACCGTAATCCCAGGGCAGGAGGCTGGTAAACAGCCCCCTCCAAAACACCGTGGCAAGGTTGGTTTCGCCACACATCTCCCCCCCCCCCCCCAGGGAAGACTAACCAGATACCTGACCTGACGCCCCCAATATTGGACCTGCTGAATTTAGTAGCCTGTCTCTGTCCAGTGAATCCACCAAGGTTATATTGGTAGCTGGTACTCCCAGTCTATGTGTTGCTCCCTGGCTTGGAGTGGAGGTTGCTTTGTAGGCAGGGATCAGTGGTACTCTGCCCTGGTGCCAGTGTTACCATGGAAGAAGCCTGGTTGTTGGAGGGGGAAACCGACTGTCTCCCCTTTGGCTAAACAGCCCTGTTGCTGGGGGGGCAGGACCGACTGTCCCTACCCCCTGTGCTGTAAGTGCAGAGACCACGGTCCCATCTGCACTGTTGTGGGGCTTACTGTCTCCCCCTGGTGCATCAAGCTGCCGCTGGGGAGAGGGGGTAACGAGCTCCTCTCCCATACATACTTCCAGCCGCTGGGGAGGGCGACCGACCGCCTCCGCTCCCAATACAGTGTCCTGCTGCTGGGGAAAGGAGACTGGGCTCTCTATTCCCTGTAGGACACTCTGCCGCTGGGGGACAGGACCGACTGTCTCTGCCCCCTGTAACTCCGCCTGCCGCTGGGGAATGGAGACTGGGCTCCCAATTCCCAAAAAATCATGCTGCTGCTGGGGGGCAGGAACAACTACCTCTGCCCCCTGTAACTCAGCCTGCCGCTGGGGAGGGAAGATGCTGCTCTCCTCTCCCTGCACTTCACACTGCCGCTGGGGAATGGAGACTGGGCTCCCTCTGTCCCGCAACTGTAACTTCCAATGGAGGTCCACCCAACGTGGCAGCTGACCGTCACCTTCTGCCCGGTATAGTAGGGTATTGAACACTAGACTCCTCACGAACTTCACAGATTTCTCAGCTGGATTGGGTCCGAAGAAGTTCAGCCGCAACCACATCATACGGTCAAATTCCTCAACAGAGTATCTGTACTCCACTGCTGGTTCCATCCTGGTGCTTTTAGGGTCGCTGTACTGAGACATGCGTTTCCCTTAAGTTGTAAAATCCAAAGAAATTATGTCTCCTGTAGCTGTCCTTCTGGCTGTAGGAACGATCCCGCTGCTTGCCACCAATTGTAACAGACTGTTTCAGCAGACAAGGGGTTAAAATCCGTTTAGGCGATATGCCCCTTTCTGAGAGACAGGCACAGCTACTGCAGAACACCAACCTCCCGAACTGGATACAAAATAGCACTCCAAACTGGAACCTCGCGAATAGCTGCCGGCAGACGAACAGGAAAAGCATTCAGTCAGCTTACACTCTTGGCAATCAGTCTCTAACAGCATACAGGGAATCCCCCCAATAACGAGACAAGGCTCCGTGTTGAGGGTCAAGCAGTGGTCTGACGTGCTGGCACACCCAGCCTGGTTTTTATTACAGTTCTTGCAAATACAGGACAGATACAACACATCCCCACAATGCATCATGGTTTCCTCCTCTCTGTCCCGGAGACAACCGAGGGCAATCCAATTATCTCTCAGGACAAAGGGAAGTCGCCAATACACATGTGGAGACAACAGGACAGACATCACCATTTAAACACACAATGGGACAATAGAAACACACCCACACAAAATCCTCCCCTCTGCCGGTGATGATCATTGAACACAATGGCGAATATAATTATCAAAGGCAGAGAAATACAGTTTTATAAAACATATCACAGGAACCCCAAAACATGCAATAACCCATAACCAATATATCCTCGGAACCGGGGGATCTGGGTGAACCACATGTCCAAAATTCACCCACATCCGTTCAGTAGTTTGGAAGATACAGTTACACTGAAAATATACAAGTTATACAGAAAATAGTCACTAATAAATGTGTCCCCTGTTTGGTAGTTTCACACTACTGAATGATGTCTCTGTGCACCAAATACAGGCAAGATAGCGCCGTGTGGAAAAGTCAGAACAGTGTCTGTGAGTTACAATGGCCGCTATCTATTGTTCTCACCATGTGCTTCATCCAAGCAAGTAAGGCAGAGGATGCAATCCAGGGACAGAGGGCTCCGTCCCAAGTGCCTTAAGGGACCATAACTTAAGGGACCATAATCCCAGGGCAGGAGGCTGGCAAACAGCCCCCTCCAAAACACCGTGGCGAGGTTGGTTTCGCCACACATTATTTTTCTCTTTCATGTGCAGTATCCAGCTGGGCAGGGCCCCTTTGTGTTGCGCCGAGAACAGGCAACGTTGTAGCGTGGGGGTATGTAGTGTCCCACTAGGTAGGAGTGGGCACTGCACAAGGGTCAATTGGGTAACGTGTTACTTCTGCTCACAAGGGACAGTGATATTGTATTTATCCATGCATTGTAATGTATTTTCTGTGTGTTTTTACATTTGTATGATTCCCCTGTTAATGCTCAGCAGGCCTAGTTGGGTGTAGTTAGACATCCCAGACACTAGAGGGAGATAGGGAGCCCCTAGTATAAATGTCCAGGCCCAGACAGGGAGGGGTTAGGTCATAGTCAGGAGTCTCTGGAGACAGAAGTGAGAAGGCACCAGCCCGGGATATGCTGAGGGCCTCCTCCTGACATGCAGCTAGACAGTCCAGGCTTCTAGTTGCCACCAGGCTAGGTAGAGTACAGCCTGCCTGGAGACCAGTAATCCAGCTAGCACAGATTAAGAAACCCCAGTAGTAGGAATGAACCTCCTGGGAGCAACCTGCAGCTTCCCCCACACCAGGAACAGTACAACCAGCTCAGAGAGGTACTATAAGATAGAATCAAGGGTCAATACTGGAGGAGGATTTCATATACCAAAGATTAAAGCCAGCATTTAGGCCCCCAGGCCTTGGGATCCAGCCAGCTAGAATAGCTGTGGGGATAGAGCAGCATTGCACTGCAAAGCATTAACTGTTTACCCTCCAAGTATCCTGCGAGATTGTTACCTGCTGTGCTGTGAAGTAAACCTGCTTGTGAATTATCTGAATTCAAGGGACTGCATCATAAACATATGTACAAAGTTGGACTGTTACTAAGTAAAGCAACGTTTGGTTCACCATCCCAGCTGTGTACCTCCATTACTACTGCTACAAACTGGTGTGCCACCGTTACAGGCACTGGCGTCACGATCCTTAAAGGGACCTTGCCTCAGGCACTCAAAATACCTGCAACATCCAGGGCACCTCATCCACCATCAGGCCTGGTCCTTATTTACAGACTGTGCCCCAGAGGAACCGTGTCTACCTCTCCTTCACTGCCGCATGCCTGCCCAGGGTTCCCCTCCAAACAGTGAGTAACCCTCGATTGCCCATAACCGTGACCTCACTGTCGCAATACCCTGCCGGTCTGGCGCGCTGCACTTAGCTTAAGACAGATGGGGAGCAGGAGATCCAGCAAGCACCAGCTGAGAACTCCAGAAGCAAATATAAACCACAAGGGCTGTAGTGAGAGGCGGGCATAAATAGCATCACTAACTAATGAGAAGAACCTGTGGGGAGGTGGGATCCTGCCCAAAACCACAACACCGAGAAACAGAACAAGCTGTCAGATTGACTCACGTGTAGCAAGTCTGTCAGATCTTCTCAGGCCTCTCAATGGGCAGGGGCGTGACAGTGATGTAGAAGGCAGAGGACAGGTCAAGGAGGAGGAGAACTCACTGACAAAAGTGGCCTAAATGGGTGGAAATGCTCCAAACCCAGACTCTGTGGCGCGTCTATAACCGGGGGAGCAATTCCTCCACATGCGGTCCGCAGATAACAGCAATCCCCAGCAAAAAATGCGTACAATGGAGGATGCCGGGGCGGACTGCATGTACCACAAGGACATCTTACACAGAATGATACATTGTGCAGATGAAAAAATATACACACAAATCACTGCAGAAAATGCACTATAATGATCCGCAGCTGACAGTACTAGCTAATTCCTCAGGCTGATGTTAAAAGCTGAGAACTTTGCCCATATCCTCCAGTCAGGAACATATCGGAGCCCCTCATGCGCCACGTCACGGGGTCTCAGCACGCATGGGGTCCTACCACTAACCCACTGTATGCAAAGGGAAAGCAGCGGAGTGGCACTGCAGTGCTGAGGACTCACCCCTTTAATCTCTGGTGTCACGGGCAGGTCAGTGAGGAGAAGATCGAGAGTGCCTGCTGTGTGATTGAGAGCGCTGGCCGGCGGTGCTCTGTCCGACGTGTAACCAGCAAGTTACTTCCAGTGAATGTCGATACAAGTAAGAGAAAAGGACGGCACTCACCCCTTCTTTGCGCTGAATCAAGACTTCTTTATTTGCAGTGGTGAACGGATACAGACAACGGAATGCAACCAGGTGAATGGGCGACGGCCGTTTCGCACCGAAGTGCTTCCTCTGGCCCGTGATCATGTGCTCAATTCACCTGGTCCTTTTAAAACAATCAGGTGACTGACGTGGGATTGCATGCGCCTGACCGGCATTACACCTGAGCGGCGCTTACCGGTGTGCGTCATTGCCAGCCACGTCACAACTGAGTGAGCAAATCACATGTAACAATTAAAAACAATGTTTCAATGTTGTAACCATCTCCTGAAGGCTATGATGGGCTATGATGGGCAATGTTTCAATGTTGTAGCCATCTCCTGAAGGCTATGATGGGCTATGATGGGCAATGTTTCAATGTTGTAGCCATCTCCTGAAGGCTATGATGGGCTATGATGGGCAATGTTTCAATGTTGTAGCCATCTCCTGAAGGCTATGATGGGCAATGTTTCAATGTTGTAGCCATCTCCTGAAGTCTATGATGGGCTATGATGGGCAATGTTTCAATGTTGTAACCATCTCCTGAAGGCTATGATGGGCAATGTTTCAATGTTGTAGCCATCTCCTGAAGGCTATGATGGGCTATGATGGGCAATGTTTCAATGTTGTAGCCATCTCCTGAAGTCTATGATGGGCTATGATGGGCAATGTTTCAATGTTGTAACCATCTCCTGAAGGCTATGATGGGCTATGATGGGCAATGTTTCAATGTTGTAGCCATCTCCTGAAGGCTATGATGGGCTATGATGGGCTATGATGGGCAATGTTTCAATGTTGTAGCCATCTCCTGAAGGCTATGATGGACAATGTTTCAATGTTGTAACCATCTCCTGAAGGCTATGATGGGCTATGATGGGCAATGTTTCAATGTTGTAGCCATCTCCTGAAGGCTATGATGGGAAATGTTTCAATGTTGTAGCCATCTCCTGAAGGCTATGATGGGCTATGATGGGCAATGTTTCAATGTTATAGCCATCTCCTGAAGGCTATGATGGCTACAACATTGAAACATTGCCCATCATAGCCCATCATAGCCTTCAGGAGATGGTTACAACATTGAAACATTGCCCATCATAGCCTTCAGGAGATGGCTACAACATTGAAACATTGCCCATCATAGCCCATCTCCTGAAGGCTATGATGGGCAATGTTTCAATGTTGTAACCATCTCCTGAAGGCTATGATGGGCTATGATGGCCAATGTTTCAATGTTGTAGCCATCTCCTGAAGGCTATGATGGGCTATGATGGGCAATGTTTCAATGTTGTAGCCATATGTAGCACACACTGAATGGGCATCGGGTATTACAGGAATATGCTCATGTCAATCTTATCATTTAACCCTAGGGGTCCCATTGCGTTGGAGTGCAATATCCATCTGCTCTCCCGTCTAAGGAGTTCTTTTTGCTTATCACCCCCCTGCGGTAAGTTGCATAATATTTCTATACCTGCAAAATTTAACGCTGCGCTGTCCCCTGCATGCTCTTCTCTCATGTGTTCGATTAGACGCATGCAGCCTCTCCCTGAAGATAGTGAATTTAGGTGTTCTCTAATTCTCTCATGAAGGCCCCTAATCGTCTTTCCTATATAAAACCTACCGCAACTGCATTTCAGGAGGTGTACGACATACCTACTTTTGCATGTGATGAGAGAAGTGACCTTATGTTGAACCCCACCAAATTCCAAGACCTTCCATTGGGGGTTAAATTTGCAACAGGAACAATGCCCACACCTGCGGTTGCCTTTTGGGCCCCAGTTTTCCAGCCATGTGGCGTTTTTTTTTTTCTATAAATCTACTGCGGACTAGCTTATCTCGCAAGGTGTGGCATCTCCTGAAGGCTATGATGGGCATCTTACTGCACACCTCTTTTAAGATCTCGTCTCCCTCAAGTATGGACCAATTGTCCCTGATAACCCTCTTGATGAGGGGGGCCATTGGTCCATACTTGAAAGAGAAGACAAAGGAGTGTGCTTCCCCCATGGGGCCCGTCTGTTGCGAGTCTCCATTGTCACTGGGTATCGGGCACATTTGTGATTTTACTTGTGCGGCCTTCTTCATGGCCTGGTTAAGTAATCTGAGGGGGTACCCCCTTGCCAGCAGTCTATTTTTCAAATCTTGAGCCTGGCGCTGATAGTAAATCTCAAACTTATTTATGGACCGTAAACGAACGAACTGGCCGTAGGGCACCGCCCTCTTGACACTTGGATCGTGGTAGCTGGAGTAATGTAACAGAGAGTTGGTGGCCGTGGGCTTGCGGTAGCCCTCGGACACCAACTCCCCATCCCTTCCAGAGACCTCCACGTCTAGGAACTCCAGACGATCCCCCCCAAATTTATACGTGAATGACATATTCATGTCATTCACCTCATTGAGATATTTAACAAATCTCAGGAAATCTGGTTCCGTCCCTGTCCATATAATCAGTACATCATCGATATACCCAAGATAAGTATGGATATACTGGGCAAAACAGTCCGGTGGAAGCACTGAGCCAGTCAGGTTGATAACCAGATTTTGTGCATATTTTGGGGTTGGTGGGTGGTGGCTGGAGGAATTAGGAGACCCACCACCCCCAAAATATGCACAAAATCTGGTTATCAACCTGACTGGCTCAGTGCTTCCACCGGACTGTGAGCGAGTCCTCAATCGGGGGCTCAACTACTGCCTGGTGGAGCGATTTCACCCAGTCGGGTTTGAAGTCGATTTATACAAGGCAGTCAGGAAGCTTACTTTGAAAAAATCCCACTTACCAATAAAGATTCCAGGGAGGGGGAAACACCAGTAGTGATAGGACCTTTGGGTTTTAGTGCCACGGCCAATCTCAACCCCACAGAGATAGTGTTTAGAATGGATGACTGGATCATCACTCAGCACCCCTATATTGGGGCCACACTCAGAGGAGGTTGGTTTTTTTGGGGAGGGGTCAGATCCACATTTAACCCCCCCTTGCCCGCTGGGAGTCCCATTGACGTGTTTCAGCAAAAGGTGCTAGCTGGGGTGAAGGCCCTAGTATACCCCAAGACACCCAAAAATTTGGATACTGATGAAGAAAAGGCCCTTAAATGGCTAGGAACACGTCAGGACATTGTAATAAAACCAGCGGACAAGGGGGGCAATGTGGTTCTGATGACAAAGGAATACTATGTCACAGAAGCCCACCGCCAATTGCATAATAAAGAGATCTATGAGGCCATCCAGACAGATCCCACGCATCAGGTGCAAGGCCTTTTGAGGAGCTTGCTTCACAAACATTGTGAAAATGGCACGCTCTCGCAAAACATGGCGGAAAAATTATTGCCACCCTTCCCATCTAAACCATCGTGGTACTTTGTACCCAAAGTCCATAAGTCACTGACACACCCCCCTGGTAGACCCATCGTATCGGGGGTTGGGTCAGTGACTAAACCCCTGTCAAAGTATGTGGATTGGCTGCTCAGGCCTATGGTTAGTAGCATACTCTCATACGTTAGGGATACGTCGGATCTTCTCCAGACACTAAGGTTCCTCCCGTGGCAGGAGGGCTTTCAGTTGGTGTCGTTGGATGTAGAAAGCCTGTATACACGCATCCCCCAAGATGAAGGCATTAAAGCGGTAATGGACATTTTGTCAGAGATAGGCAAAAGCACAGCATTTACCAGTTTCATACATGATGCATTGGAATTTATTCTGAAGCATAATGCCTTCAGATTTGGGGATGCGTGGTACAGGCAGAAGTTCGGCACTGCAATGGGCACGCCAGTGTCATGCACATTTGCAAATTTATATCTGGCTAAGTTTGAAGACAAATATGTATATACTGCCTCAAATCCTTTTGCCCAGTATATCCATACTTATCTTGGGTATATCGATGATGTACTGATTATATGGACAGGGACGGAACCAGATTTCCTGAGATTTGTTAAATATCTCAATGAGGTGAATGACATGAATATGTTGAAGGGTTAAACAGAATTAGCTGTGTAATCTGTATGAAGGACAAGAGGTTGGGTGACATCATATTGAAGGGTGACTATGTATACATTTACCTTCTGTCTTTATAAGGAGAAGTTTCTCGTCAGCATTTATTATAATGAGAGATGCCTCTCTCTCTCTATAAGGAACTGCTATTATTGTAATGAGAGCTGCAGCTATTCTTGTATGTATGCCTGGATGTATATAAGACCCTGTACAACAAGCAATAAATAGAACTGTTATTGACATCATTCTGCTTCTGTCATTGACACGTTCTCCAGACGTCTGTCTTCGGGGACAAAGAAAGGAATCACGGTGCATAGAGAGAAGGATAATATTCTTTCATATGGAGTTCCTAGACGTGGAGATCTCAGTAAGGGATGGGGAGTTGGTGTCCGAGGGCTATCGCAAGCCCACGGCCACCAACTCTCTGTTACATTACTCCAGCTACCACGATCCAAGTGTCAAGAGGGCGGTGCCCTACGGCCAGTTCGTTCGTTTACGGCCCATAAATAAGTTTGAGATTGACTATCAGCGCCAAGCCCAAGATTTGAAAAATAGACTGCTGGCAAGGGGGTACCCCCTCAGATTACTTAACCAGGCCATGAAGAAGGCCGCACAAGTAAAATCACAAATGTGCCCTATACCCAGTGACAATGGAGACTCGCAACAGATGGGCCCCATGGGGGAAGCACACCCCTTTGTCTTCTCTTTCAAGTATGGACCAATGGCCCCCCTCATCAAGAGGGTTATCAGGGACAATTGGTCCATACTTGAGGGAGACGAGATTTTAAAAGAGATGTGCAGCACGATGCCCATCATAGCCTTCAGGAGATGGCTACAACATTGAAACATTGCCCATCATAGCCTTCAGGAGATGGCTACAACATTGAAACATTGCCCATCATAGCCTTCAGGAGATGGCTACAACATTGAAACATTGCCCATCATAGACTTCAGGAGATGGCTACAACATTGAAACATTGCCCATCATAGACTTCAGGAGATGGCTACAACATTGAAACATTGCCCATCATAGCCTTCAGGAGATGGCTAAAACATTGAAACATTGCCCATCATAGCCCATCATAGCCTTCAGGAGATGGCTACAACATTGAAACATTGCCCATCATAGCCCATCATAGCCTTCAGGAGATGGCTACAACATTGAAACATTGTTTTTAATTGTTACATGTGATTTACTCACTCAGTTGTGACGTGGCTGGCAATGACGCACACCGGTAAGCGCCGCTCAGGTGTAATGCCGGTCAGGCGCATGCAATCCCACGTCAGTCACCTGATTGTTTTAAAAGGACCAGGTGAATTGAGCACATGATCACGGGCCAGAGGAAGCACTGCGGTGCGAAACGGCCGTCGCCCATTCACCTGGTTGCATTCCGTTGTTTGTGTATCACGATCGGCGTGACTATGACATACGTGACACAGAGGGAGGGAAAGAGGAAGGCCCTGCCCAAGTGAGAGGGAAGGTGGTGACCCCTGACTCACCTTGCGGCTGGCACCTGGCTGCCCTGACGTCCCTAGACGGGTTCCTCACCCGTACGCCGATCACGTGCCTAAAACCCTGGCTTTCCCAAAGATGAGCCCTAGATAGTGAACAGGGCGGTGGGAACACTAGTCCGCACCACTAGCTCTAAAGGAAAACACCAAGGGGAGGACAGACAATACAGACTAAACATATAATCCCAGGTGGGCGACAACAGGAGACAACAAAAAGCCCAACAGGGATCCGGAGGGTAGCACTCTGGAACAACAACCAGGATTCACAGCTCCAGTGGGTCAGTATAGAAGTCCAGGCAGGAAGCTCTATAACTGGCAACTAGAGAAGTGTGAGAGGAGAATATAAGGAGGTTGGGAGTGGCAGACAAGAAACAGCTGAGGAGGAGAAGCTACGGATCCCTGAGTGAGCCAAAAAGGATTGCAAGGCAAACACAGAAAACAATCACTAAGAAACAACGTGATCTTTAGACATAGAGCGTGCAGCCACCCGCTGCGACTTCCTGACCCCGGGTATAACGGAGTCAGACGTTGCTCTTGACACCCTCGTGACAGTACCCCCCCTTTCACGAGGGGCCTCCGGACACTCAGGACCAGGTCTCTCAGGATGAGAGACATGGAAAGCCTGAATCAACCTGTTGGCGTTTACCTCTGACGCTGGAACCCACATTCTTTCCTCAGGACCGTAACCCCTCCAATGCACCAGATACTGAAGAGAGCGGCGGACCCGACGAGAATCAACAATTCTGGATATTTGAAACTCCAGATTACCATCCACAATAACAGGAGGAGGTGGCAGCGGTGATGGTTCTAGAGGTGGAACATACTTCTTGAGTAACGACTTATGGAAGACGTTATGGATCTTAAAAGTCTGAGGTAGCTCCAGGCGAAAAGCCACAGGGTTAATGACGGTGTGACGAAACCAACCTCGCCACTGTGTTTTGGAGGGGGCTGGTTGCCAGCCTCCTGCCTCAGGATTATGGCCCATACTAACTTTAAAGAACACAGGCCGGCCGCACAGCTTAAATCTGTCTTTGGAATTGTATTTTATTATGTGAGGGCACCCAGATGGCTAGTTTAATTGTATTCGTGTGGTCTGAGTGCCATTCGCCTAATGATATGCACTCAGACTTGAGCTATCTGGGAATATGTTAAATGTCTGTGGTTGCTGTGGGGGTGTGACATTGTGTGTTTAACTGGCGATTTCTGTCCTGTTGTCCCCACATGTGTATTGGCGATCTCCCTTTGTCCTGAGAGATAATTGGATTATCCCTCGGTTGTCTCTGGGGCAGAGAGGAGGAAACCATGATGCATTGTGGGGATGTGCTGTATCTGTTCGGTGTGTCGCAGTCTCCATTCTGGTCCCCTGGGGGTGTGTCCACCAGATATGGACCTGCATAAATATGGGCGAGTAGCCCTCAATAAAGTGTTCCTGTTTTATCCTTCATCATGCTGAGACTGGTGTTTGGATAACTGATCAAAACTGGGGGATTGCTATACGCTGAAGATTTGCTATACTCCCCTGGCATAACTACTAGCTCTTGTAAGAGCTGTTCCTGCTCTCTGGCTGTAGGAGAGGTTCACCCACTGGAGCCTGAAGCCTTGTCGTAGGTCCAGCGTGGGTGGAGGACGCTGAGACCCCAACCAAGCTACGGCGGTTCGTGGGATCTACAGGGCGTACGGTGTCAAGTGGAGTGCTTGGAGTCCTCGGAAAGCACTAGGAGCATCTATCGACAGAGGTACCCGGTCGGGGTGCTAGGAGATCCGTTACATTGGTGGCAAGCAGTGGGATGGCGTCCTAGTGTGAGGAGAAGCAGCTCGGAGACACCGTTCGTGGAGTATATTGAGGGCAACGCTAGTATCCGTACAGCGCCCCTGGCTACAGCAGGATGGAATCGGCTAGTCTTCGAACAGCGTTCCACTACGAGGAGGATGATGACCCGGACTGGAGGGATGAAGACAGAAAGGAAGTCTGGTATGAATGCCTGGAAGATGCCCAGCGGCGGCGAGGTGAGAGTCTCCCCAGTTATGAGCAGCGGCTACAAAAGCGTGTGGCGATGCGGATGGGTCTCTTGGGAGAGCAGCCCCTGGATGACTGGGTAACAGAGCTCCAGAACCTGGTATGTAAGGAGCTTTGGCTAGAGGACGCTTACCAGGCCCTAAGGTGGCATGTCATTCAACATTCCCCCTGGATGGCTGAGCACGACAGACCCGAGGGTGAGGATTATGATGGACCTGGGTTACTATGGGATGCCTTGGAGGAGGACATTGATCTTGGCAGCACGGAGGAGTCTAGGTTTTGGGACATCTACGACTACCGGATGGGCATGCATGATTATGCTGACGGAAGGGAGGTGAGCAAAGACATGATCCACCTGGTAACAAGGGAGTGGGAGCTGGAGCAGACCTACCAACACCTGCTCAGCTCTGTTCATCCCCAACCTACTCGACAAGTAGAGCCAGATCTGCCCTCCTACAACTGGGAAGACTTGCCGGCGATACCCCCTGCTTCCCTACTAACTCCCAAAGTAGGGAACTTCATTGACTGGTTCTGGGAAGACGTCCCGACGGCAGGTAGAGATGGGACTGAAGTCTCTCCACCGGCCCTACAGGGATGCTGGGTAGCCATCCCAGATCCCCAACTACAGCCAGCATTATCTGGAGTCCAGACAGTCGGTCTGACTCCCCAGCAGCAGTGTGTTGTAAAGAGAGAAGAGACAACCGGTCTCTATCCCCAACCACAGGGGGACAGCACCCCTAACTTCGATGGTGCAGATGGGACCGCGGTCTCTGCACCAGGCCTACCAGGATACTGGACGGCCGGTTCAGATCCCCCACCAACCCTGCAGGAATGCCTGGAGGAGGAGGTAAGCGATTCCTCCTCTCCACAGCCGATCTGCAACAAGGTCCTGGGGATAGGATTTCCTGATCCCATCCCAGCGGAAGAGCTGGCATCTGGGCAGAGCGCAGTCGGCCTCTGCCCTCCCCTATCCTCTTCTTCAGAGCCGGACTCCCCACAAGCGACCCCAGCGGAAGAGCTGGCATCTGGGCAGAGCACAGTCGGCCTCTGCCCACCAAGTACCTACAGCTCCAAGCTGGAGAACCACAAGGCAGCAAGGAGTCACAGATGCCCACTCAACAGCTGGGGACATACGAAACAGAGCCAGGCCCCAAAATTCAACAGGTCCAGTATGGGGTTGTGGTTGGACTGCCAGACTAACTCAGGTACTGACCGTGAGGTCAGGTATCTGGTTAGTCTTCCCTGGAAGGGGGAGATGTGTGACGAAACCAACCTCGCCACTGTGTTTTGGAGGTGGCTGGTTGCTAGCCTCTTGCCTCAGGATTATGGCCCATACTAACTTTAAAGAAGACAGGCCGGCCGCACAGCTTAAATCTGTCTTTGGAATTGTATTTTGTTATGTGAGGGCACCCAGATGGCTAGTTTAATTGTATTAGTGTGGTCTGAGTGCCATTCGCCTAATGATATGCACTCAGACTTGAGCGATCTGGGAATATGTTAAATGTCTGTGGTTGCTGGGAGGGTGTGCCATTGTGTGTTTGGGTGGTGATTCCTGTCCTGTTGTCTCCGCATGTGTATTGGTGATCTCCCCTTTGTCCTGAGAGATAATTGGATTATCCCTCGGTTGTCTCTGGGGCAGAGAGGAGGAAACCATGATGCATTGTGGGGATGTGCTATTTCTGTTCGGTGTGTCGCAGTCTCCATTCTGGTCCCCTGGGGGCGTGTCCACCAGATATGGACCTGCATAAATACGGGCGAGTAGCCCTCAATAAAGTGTTCCTGTTTTATCCTTCATCATGCTGAGACTGGTGTTTGGATAACTGATCAAACTGGGGGATTGCTATACGCTGAAGATTTGCTATACTCCCCTGGCATAACTACTAGCTCTTGTAAGAGCTGTTCCTGCTCTCTGGCTGTAGGAGAGGTTCACCCACTGGAGCCTGGAGCCTTGTCGTAGGTCCAGCGTGGGTGGAGGACGGTGAGACCCCAACCAAGCTACGGCGGTTTGTGGGGTCTGCAGGGCGTACGGTGTCAAGTGGAGTGCTTGGAGTCCTCGGAAAGCACTAGGAGCATCTATCGACGGAGGTACCCGGTCGGGGTGCTAGGAGATCCGTTACAGACGGCTACTATTTTATAAGGACGAATGAACCTAGGGCCCAGTTTCCAAGAGGGAACCTTCAACTTAATATTCCTAGTAGACAACCACACATAGTCATTCACTCCTAGGTCCGGACCTGGCGACCGTTTCTTATCGGCCATGCATTTATATTTACCACTCATATTTTTCAAGTTAGCTTGCACCTTCTGCCATACCGATGAAAGAGATGAAGAAAACCGTTCCTCTTCGGGAACCCCAGAAGACCCCCCCCCTCTTTGAAAGTACAAAATTGGGGATGAAAACCGTATGCACCAAGAAATTGTGAGTTGCCAGTGGATTCCTGACAGCGATTATTTATGGCAAACTCGGCTAACGGTAAATATGACGACCACACCTCTTGGTTTTCAGACACAAAACACCTTAAATATGTCTCCAGGTTTTGGTTGGTTCGCTCAGTCTGTCCATTCGACTGAGGATGGAAAGCTGAGGAAAAGGACAAGTGTACCCCCAAACGGGAACAAAAAGCTTTCCAAAACTTAGAAATAAACTGGGTTCCCCGATCCGAAACCACATCGGAAGGGACCCCGTGAAGCTTCACGATTTCACTGATAAACACCTGAGCAAGAGTCTTAGCATTAGGAAGTGTGGGTAGCGCAATAAAGTGTGCCATTTTGCTAAACCTGTCCACTACTACCAAGATAACTGTTTTACCCGCAGACAACGGTCAGTCAGTGATGAAATCCATTGACAGATGTGTCCATGGCCTATTGGGGATGAAAAGTGGCAATAAAGACCCTGCTGGACGTGTATGAGAGACTTTCGCGCGTGCACAAGTAGAACAAGTAGACACAAAATCCATTACATCCTGATGCAACCTTGGCCACCAAAAACGACGAGACAATAGCTCCAAGGTTGCTTTACTACCCGGGTGCCCAGCAAGTGCCGAATTATGATGTTCCTTTAATAATTCAAGACGCGGGTTTAACGGTACAAACAATTTCTCTGAGGGGCAAGAGACCGGGGCGTCCCCCTGGGCCTCTAACACCTTCCCCTCCAGAGCAGAGAGTACCGCAGAGACAACCACTCCTCTTTGTAGAATGGGCACCGGATCACTAACATTACCCCCTCCAGGGAAACTACGAGATAATGCGTCTGCCTTGGTATTTTTTGCCCCAGGACGATAGGTGATTACAAAGTTAAATCTGGTAAAGAATAGCGACCACCTAGCCTGTCTAGGGGGGAGACGCTTAGCCGATTCTAGGTACAGAAGATTTTTGTGATCCGTAATCACAGTGACGGGGTGGACTGCCCCCTCTAAGAAGTGGCGCCACTCCTCAAACGCAAGTTTAATAGCTAATAGTTCCCTATTTCCAATATCGTAGTTCTGTTCTGCAGTAGATAACTTTTTGGAAAAGAAAGCACAAGGACGCCATTTGCCAGGAGACGGACCCTGAGACAGCACAGCCCCCACTCCCACCTCTGACGCATTGACTTCAACAATAAAAGGCTGAGAGACATCAGGTTGGACTAGTACAGGTGCTGAGGTAAACCTCTCTTTTAGAGAGGAAAAAGCAACTTTAGCGGCGTCAGACCATTTAGAAAAACCAGTCCCCTTCCTAGTCATGTCAGTAAGGGGTTTAACGATCACTGAATAATCTTTAATGAACTTTCTATAGAAATTTGCGAAACCCAAAAACCGTTGTAGTGCTTTAAGATTCTCAGGAAGATCCCAATCTAGAATTGCCTGGACCTTCCCAGGATCCATACGGAAACCTGAAGCAGATAATAGATATCCCAGGAACTGTATTTCCTGAACGGCGAAGACACATTTTTCAATCTTAGCATATAATTCATTCGTCCGTAGGACCTGCAGTACTTGTCTGACATGCTCCTCATGTGTTCTCAGATCAGACGAATAAATTAAGATATCATCTAGGTATATTACCACAAACCTGCCGATAAGATGACTAAAAATATCATTAACGAAATGTTGAAAGACGGCAGGAGCATTGGTCAGACCGAAAGGCATAACTAGATTTTCATAATGCCCCTCAGGGGTGTTAAACGCTGTCTTCCACTCATCCCCTTCCTTGATACGAATCAGATTGTAGGCCCCCCTAAGATCGAGTTTGGAGAACCACCTAGCACCCGCAATCTGATTAAAAAGGTCAGGAATGAGAGGAAGAGGGTATGGGTCTCGGACGGTTATCCGGTTTAGCTCACGGAAATCTAGGCAAGGACGCAGGCCCCCATCTTTCTTTTTAACGAAGAAAAACCCTGCAGCCACGGGTGAAGAAGAGGGTCTGATGTGTCCCTTAGCCAAGCTCTCAGAGATATAATCTTTCATGGCTTGTCTCTCGGGACCCGAAAGATTATATAACCTGGTCTTGGGTAATTTTGCGCCGGGAATAAGGTTAACCGGGCAATCATAAGGACGATGAGGTGGTAACTTCTGACAACCCTTTTCAGAAAAAACGTCCTCAAAGTCCGAAATAAATGTAGGTAGGGTAGCTATGGAGGCGATTAAGCAATTGTTATTTAAGCAATTTTCTCTGCACTGCTCACTCCACTCCAATATCTCCCTGGCCTGCCAATCCACTACTGGATTGTGCGCTACCAACCAGGGAAGACCCAATACCACAGGAGAGGGAAGGCCCTCCAGAACGTAACATGAAAGCATCTCGTTATCGTGGTCCCCTACCCGAAGATGTAAGTTATGGACAACGTGAGTGAGGTTTCTCTGAGACAGAGGAGCAGAGTCAATAGCGAATATGGGAATAGGTCTCTGTAGCATACAGAGAGACAAACCCATAGTGCGGGCAAAATGGGCATCTATCAAATTTACCCCTGCTCCACTGTCTAGAAAGAAAGAAATAGTCTCCGTCTTATCACCAAAAACAATAACCGCTGGCAACACAAATTGAGATGTTCGTATGGAGGAAACGTATACCCCCCGGCTGACATCTTCCACACAGCCTGGGGTTAGTAGTTCTCCGACGGTCTTTTGTTTCTGAGGAAAGAAGGACAGACATTAATGAAATGACCCCTCTCCCCACAAAAAAAACAAGCCCCCCACCTACGGCGAACCTCAGGAGGACGGACCTGACGAGAAGTTCCTCCTAGCTGCATAGGCTCATCCAAGTCAGTACAGACTAACTGCTGCTTGGGAGGGGTTACCAATGGCTCAGGAATTTTCGATCTCTCCCTAAGACGTCTATCTATTCTGATAGAGAGGGACATAACAGCATCAAGGGAAAGGGGGGTCTCATACAGCGCCAGCGCATCCTTAACCCTTTCAGATAGCCCAGAGCAGAACTGACTCCTGAGAGCCGGGTCGTTCCACTGAGTATCCGTAGCCCACCTGCGGAACTCTGAGCAATATTCCTCTGCTGGCCGATCTCCCTGTAGGAGTCTCCGTAACTTCGACTCAGCCAGGGCGACTCGGTCAGGGTCATCATATATGAGACCCAAAGCCCCAAAAAATCCCTCCACTGACCGGAGAGCCTGGGAACCAGGGGGTAACGAGAACGCCCAGGATTGCGGGTCCCCCTGAAGCAGGGAAATAACAATCCCCACCCGCTGTTCTTCATTACCTGAGGAGTAAGGGCGCAGCTTAAAATATAATTTGCAGGCCTCACGGAACCTCACAAATTTGTCCCTTCCCCCAGAGAATCTGTCAGGAAGAACAACCTTGGGTTCTGTAACAACCTGGTTACCCATAGCAACCGCTGGGCTTACGGTCTGCTGCATTTGCTGCTGCTGTTGGAGGACAGATGCCTTCAATCCTGCCACCTCCAAAGACAGGCCTTGAAGCTGTTTTGCCAAAGCAGCAATAGGATCCATATTGGATTCTAAGTAGAGAGAAAAAAATAATAATTTTTTTTTTCTCCCAAAAAATAAGGGCCAGTTATAATATCACGATCGGCGTGACTATCACATACGTGACACAGAGGGAGGGAAAGAGGAAGGCCCTGCCCAAGTGAGAGGGAAGGTGGTGACCCCTGACTCACCTTGCGGCTGGCACCTGGCTGCCCTGACGTCCCTAGACGGGTTCCTCACCCGTACGCCGATCACGTGCCTAAAACCCTGGCTTTCCCTAAGATGAGCCCTAGATAGTGAACAGGGCGGTGGGATCGCTAGTCCGCACCACTAGCTCTAAAGGAAAACACCAAGGGGAGGACAGACAATACAGACTCAACATATAATCCCAGGTGGGCGACAACAGGAGACAACAAAAAGCCCAACAGGGATCCGGAGGGAAGCACTCTGGAACAACAACCAGATTCTCAGCTCCAGTGGGTCAGTATAGATGTCCAGGCAGGAAGCTCTATAACTGGCAACTAGAGAAGTGTGAGAGGGGAATATAAGGAGGTTGGGAGTGGCAGACAAGAAACAGCTGAGGAGGAGAAGCTACGGATCCCTGAGTGAGACAAAAAGGATAGCAAGGCAAACACAGAAAACAAACACTAAGAAACAACGTGATCTTTAGACATAGAGCGCGCAGCCACCCGCTGCGACTTCCTGACCCCGGGTATAACGGAGTCAGACGTGGCTCTTGACACCCTCGTGACATTGTGTCCGTTCACCACTGCAAATAAAGAAGTCTTGATTCAGCGCCAAGAAGGGGTGAGTGCCGCCCTTTTCTTTTACTTGTATCGTTCTACCACTAACCTGCCCGTGGTGTGTGCACGGGGTCTGAACAGTGCAATGAACTCACAGCCAGACTCTCACCTGCCTCCATAGTGGTATCACTGATGCACTGTGAGGCGTTTTAGTGGTAGAACCCCATGCGTGCTGAGACACCGTGACGTGGCGCATGAGGGGCTCCGATATGTTCCTGACTGGAGGATATTGGCAAAGTTCTCAGCTTTTAACATCGGCCTGAGGAATTAGCTAGTACTGTCAGCTACGTATCATTTTGGTGCATTTTCTGCAGTGATCAAGGAGGAGGATGAGGACAGGTAATGTAGAAGGCAGAGGACAGGTCTAGGAGGAGAAGCACAGAGTAATGTAGAAGACAGAGGACAGGTCTAGGAGGAGAAGCACAGAGTAATGTAGAAGACAGAGGACAGGTCTAAGAGAAGAAGCACAGAGTAATGTAGAAGGCAGAGGACAGGTCTAGGAGGAGCACAGAGTAATGTAGAAGGCAGAGGACAGAGTAATGTAGAAGGCAAAGGACAGGTCAAGGAGGAGGAGGACAGAGTAATGTAGAAGGAAGAGGACAGGTCTAGGAGAAGAAGCACAGAGTAATGTAGAAGGCAGAGGACAGGTCAAGGAGTAGAAGCACAGAGTCATGTAGAATTCAGAGGACAGGTCAAGGAGGAGGAGGACAGAGTCATGTAGAAGGCAGAGGACAGGTCAAGGAGGAGGAGGAGGACAGAGTCATGTAGAAGGCAGAGGACAGGTCAAGGAGTAGAAGCACAGAGTAATGTAGAAGGCAGAGGACAGGTCTAGGAGGAGAAGCACAGAGTAATGTAGAAGGCAGAGGACAGGTCAAGGAGAAGAAGCACAGAGTCATGTAGAAGGCAGAGGACAGGTCAAGGAGGAGGAGAACAGAGTCATGTAGAAGGCAGAGGACAGGTCAAGGAGTAGAAGCACAGAGTAATGTAGAAGGCAGAGGACAGGTCTAGGAGGAGAAGCACAGAGTAATGTAGAAGGCAGAGGACAGGTCAAGGAGTAGAAGCACAGAGTCATGTAGAAGGCAGAGGACAGGTCAAGGAGGAGGAGGACAGAGTCATGTAGAAGGCAGAGGACAGGTCAAGGAGGAGGAGGACAGAGTCATGTAGAAGGCAGAGGACAGGTCAAGGAGGAGGAGGACAGAGTCATGTAGAAGGCAGAGGACAGGTCAAGGAGGAGGAGGACAGAGTCATGTAGAAGGCAGAGGACAGGTCAAGGAGGAGGAGGACAGAGTCATGTAGAAGGCAGAGGACAGGTCAAGGAGGAGGACAGATAATGACATCTGCCCAAATAACCAATGGAAACACTAATGTTTGAATATGTTGTATATTTACATTATGTGCGTATATTTTAATGTTATTTCTATATTTTTCTGCTTGTTGCAATGTTGGTTTATTTTCTTATTTTATAATTTATTTTTAATACATTATACACAGTTTGCTCTAGTAGCACTAAGGAACCTATTTTTTATAGTACAACTGCGCAAAAATACTACCAGCTGCTGCATTTTAATAGAATTGAGCGGACACCTGAACGTTCGGGTTCGGCAGGTTTGGCCGAACTTGAAAAAAAAATTCGAACTTGACCCGAACCCCATTAAAGTCAATGGGGACCCAAACTTTTGGCTACTAAAATGGCTGTAAAATAGCCCTGGAAAGAGCTAGAGGGCTGCAAAAGGCATCAACATGTGCTTAAGAGCACGGCAAATGCCCTGCAAACAAATGTGGATAGGCAAATTAATTAAAAAAACATAAAAGACCAGTCGGAAATGCTCTCAGTAGCGCGTCTACCAACGTGCGCTTGTACTCGCGCATCTTCCTATCACGCTCCAGTGCAGGAAGTAAGGTGGGCACATTGTCTTTGTAGCGTGGATCCAGCAGGGTGGCAACCCAGTAGTCCGCACACGTTAAAATGTGGGCAACTCTGCTGTCGTTGCGCAGGCACTGCAGCATGTAGTCGCTCATGTGTGCCAGGCTGCCCAGGGGTAAGGACAAGCTGTCCTCTGTGGGAGGCGTATCGTCATCGTCCTGCCTTTCCCCCCAGCCACGCACCAGTGATGGACCCGAGCTGCGTTGGGTGCCACCCCGCTGTGACCATGCTTCATCCTCATCCTCATCCTCCTCCACCTCATCCTCGTCCTCCTCGTCCTCCAGTAGTGGGCCCTGGCTGGCCACATTTGTACCTGGCCTCTGCTGTTGCAAAAAACCTCCCTCTGAGTCACTTCGAAGAGACTGGCCTGAAAGTGCTAAAAATGACCCCTCTTCCTCCTCCTCCTCCTCCTCCTCTTCCATCATCGCCCTAAGTGTTTTCTCAAGGAGACATAGAAGTGGTATTGTAACGCTGATAACGACGTCATCGCCACTGGCCATGTTGGTGGAGTACTCGAAACAGCGCAACAGGGCACACAGGTCTCGCATGGAGGCCCAGTCATTGGTGGTGAAGTGGTGCTGTGGCAGAACGGCCACGTCCTCTCCCAGCACCAGAGGCTCCACCAACACCACCACCATGACCATGTCCGCGTCCCTTATTAGATGTTTGCCTCATAGTTAGCGTTCACCGAGCAAAGTAAAAAGTGGTTAAGTCTGTTAAAAATAATTAACCGCCAATAAAAATCCTGATGTAGGGTATTGCACCCTATTTTATTTTTTTTACTCTATAAGACAGCGGTATTTGTGGCCTAAATGTGACACTCACTTATGCACGTCTAATCCCAGATGTGCAGTATATCAGAGGGTTTTTTCACCCCAGTAACCAAAAAGCTATATTTCTGGACTTGCAGACATGCAGATAGCCTGTGCTGGTGCACTATCGTTGCATAAAATGGCTGCCGATCAGGTATTGATATTGACAAACTGAAGTAATAAAAAGTTCGTTTTCAGCAGTAGTTGGCTCAGGGCAGGCTTAAAACAATTGTGCACTGCACCCACAAAACACATTTGCTGTAGATCGCTGATTCCATAAACCAGTTCTTGATAAGATTCCTTCCTGATCTCTCCCTCACAGCAGCAGCATCCTCTCCCTACACTAGTAACAGCAGCAGCATCCTCTCCCTACACTAGTAACAGCAGCAGCATCCTCTCCCTACACTAGTAACAGCAGCTGCAGCCTCTCCCTACACTGATCAGAGCAGAGTGACGGGCGGCGCTATGTGACTCCAGCTTAAATAGAGGCGGGGTCACATGCTGCACTGGCCAATCACAGCCATGCCAATAGTAGGCGTGACTGTGATGGCCTCTTGGGGCAAGTAGTATGACGCTTGTTGATTGGCTGCTTTGCAGCCTTTCAAAAAGTGCCATAAAAATCGCCGAACACTAAACCCGAACCTGAACTTTTACGTAAATGTTCGGGTTCGGGTCCGAGTGCCGAAAACCCTAAAATTCGGTACGAATGAATCAAAATACATAAACATAAACTGTTGTAGTTTTTATAGGGCAGGTGGAAGAAAATAGGTTTATGGTGGGCCGCTACTCATGGGCCACTGCTGTGTGCTTGCCCCCCAGGCTAAAGATTGCCAGCCAGACCCTGAAGACGGCCCAGGAGCCTCACAGAACTGGAAGACGTCTGCAAGGAGGAGTGGAGAAAAATTCATTTAAGAGTGGAGCAGGATAGACGGCCCAAAATCTCACAGAACTGGAAGACGTCTGCAAGGAGGAATGGGGGAAATCCCTCAAAAGAGCAGAGCCTACAAGACGGCCCAGGAACCTCACAGAACTAGAAGACGTCTGCAAGGAGGAATGGGGGAAATCCCTCAATAGAGCAGAGCCTACAAGACGGGCCAGGAATCTGAGAGAACTGGAAGACGTCTGCAAGGAGGAGTGGAGAAAAATCCCTCAATAGAGCAGAGCCTACAAGACGGCCCAGGAATCTGAGAGAACTGGAAGACGTCTGCAAGGAGGAATGGGGAAAATCTCTCAATAGAGCAGAGCCTACAAGACGGGCCAGGAATCTGAGAGAACTGGAAGACGTCTTCAAGGAGGAATGGGGAAAATCTCTCAATAGAGCAGAGCCTACAAGACGGCCCAGGAATCTGAGAGAACTGGAAGATGTCTGCAAGGAGGAATGGGGAAAATCTCTCAATAGAGCAGAGCCTACAAGACGGGCCAGGAATCTGAGAGAACTGGAAGATGTCTGCAAGGAGGAATGGGGAAAATCTCTCAATAGAGCAGAGCCTACAAGACGGGCCAGGAATCTGAGAGAACTGGAAGACGTCTGCAAGGAGGAGTGGAGAAAAATCCCTCAATAGAGCAGAGCCTACAAGACGGCCCAGGAATCTGAGAGAACTGGAAGACGTCTGCAAGGAGGAATGGGGAAAATCTCTCAATAGAGCAGAGCCTACAAGACGGGCCAGGAATCTGAGAGAACTGGAAGACGTCTGCAAGGAGGAATGGGGAAAATCTCTCAATAGAGCAGAGCCTACAAGACGGGCCAGGAATCTGAGAGAACTGGAAGACGTCTGCAAGGAGGAATGGGGGAAATCCCTCAATAGAGCAGAGCCTACAAGACGGCCCAGGAATCTGAGAGAACTGGAAGACGTCTGCAAGGAGGAATGGGGAAAATCCCTCAAAAGAGCAGAGCCTACAAGACGGGCCAGGAATCAGAGAACTGGAAGACGTCTGCAAGGAGGACATTCCCTCAAATAAGAACTGAAAGACTCTGTGATGTTACAAAAAGTGTTTACAAAGCTGTGATACTTGCCGATGTGTGCGCTACTAGGCACTAACCATGCAGGGGGCCCAAAGGTTTCCTTCGGGCCCTTTACATTTTTGGAAAATGTAAAAGATAAAAATGTGAATGCGTGATCTGTAACTTTCTGTCTTTTGGGGATCATTTCATCTTTAACTCCGCTGTTCCCAGTAACAGGAATATGAGGGGCCCAAACCTTTGCATGCTACTGAACGTGATGAGAAGGTCTGCACGGCGCGATCCCAGACAATGTGGCCATGTAGACGTTTGTTATGACTTTGCCCTGACCGCTCCATGTAGGTGACACATCTGCCACCATTGAGGTGCAGTCTCGGCGCGGCACGGACACCATGTGCAGGTGGCATCAGCGACTAAGACTCCAGGCAGCAGCAATGGACACAAGGCTCAGAGATTAGAAAACCAGATCTTTATTGATACGTGGAGCCGACAAGTCTGACATTAAATATGTTATATACACACACACCTATGTACATGACATGGGGGGGGGGGGGGGGGGCAATATACACAGATGGGGGGGGGCTGATTGGTAGAAAATGGGCGATAATGACAACACAGCAACACCAGGCCATTCTGGTGACATCTCATGGAGAGTTGATCCTCAATCTGAAGATGACTCGCCCTTGGAACAAGTCTCGGGAATCCTGATTGTTGATGTTGGCTGCATTGACACGGCATTCCACCATGTGGTCCACGTCCTTCGTCGCATTCAGGAACTTTACCGCCACAAATGGCTGCGTGTAGTTTTGCTGTGGGAAGAGGAAGAGATTCTTCAGCAGGATGACACAAGGTTCTCAGGCAGCACCATCCAGCACGTTGTGAAAGAAATGAAATGGTTAATGAACATGAATTGTGCTAATTGCACTTAATTGTCAAGTATTCTCCATTTTTAGGGTTTCTGCTTAAATGTCTTTGGCTGATACAAAGTCTAGTAGAAGCACAGACCGGGACGTCATGTCTAGATTATTCTTCCTTTATGCCGTCATACTCCGGGGCTCTAATACATACTTGTGATTGGACATATTGAAATAGATGGGGGGGGGGGGTGTAGACCCCCAATGTACAACTACGGGCAGAGAATCCTTTAACATCGACCGCATCCCCCGGCCCATGGGGAGAACTTATTAACCTATATGAATCCCACAGACAAGCGAGGTGTAGTCCCCTATATAGTTATGCAGTGCCATACAGTCACCTATATAGTTACACAGTGCCATACAGTCACTTATATAGTTATACAGCGCCATACAGTCCCCTATATAGTTATACAGTGCCATACAGTCCCCTATATAGTTACACAGTGCCATACAGCCACCTATATAGTTACACAGTGCCATACAGTCCCCTATATAGTTACACAGTGCCATACAGTCACCTATATAGTTATACAGGGCCATACAGTCCCCTATATAGTTATACAGGGCCATACAGTCACCTATAAAGTTATACAGTGCCATACAGCCCCCTATATAGTTATACAGTGCCATACAGTCCCCTATATAGTTATACAGGGCCATACAGTCACCCATATAGTTATACAGCACCATACAGTCACCTATAAAGTTATACAGTGCCATACAGCCCCCTATATAGTTATACAGGGCCATACAGTCACCTATATAGTTATACAGCGCCATACAGTCCCCTATATAGTTATACAGTGCCATACAGGGCCATACAGTCACCTATATAGTTATACAGCACCATACAGTCCCCTATATAGTTATACAGTGCCATACAGTCACCTACATAGTTATACAGGGCCATACAGTCCCCTATATAGTTATACAGCACCATACAGTCACTTATATAGTTATACAGGGCCATACAGTCCCCTATATAGTTATACAGGGCCATACAGTCCCCTATATAGTTATACAGGGCCATACAGTCCCCTATATAGTTATACAGGGCCATACAGTCCCCTATATAGTTATACAGGGCCATACAGTCCCCTATATAGTTATACAGTGCCATACAGTCCCCTATATAGTTACACAGTGCCATACAGCCCCCTATATAGTTACACAGTGCCATACAGTCACCTATATAGTTATACAGGGCCATACAGTCACCCATATAGTTATAAAGGGCCATACAGTCCCCTATATAGTTATACAGCGCCATACAGTCCCCTATATAGTTATACAGCGCCATACAGTCACCTATATAGTTATACAGCGCCATACAGTCCCCTATATAGTTATACAGGGCCATACAGTCCCCTATATAGTTATAAAGGGCCATACAGTCCCCTATATAGTTATACAGCGCCATACAGTCCCCTATATAGTTATACAGCGCCATACAGTCACCTATATAGTTATACAGTGCCATACAGCCCCCTATATAGTTATACAGTGCCATACAGCCCCCTATATAGTTATACAGGGCCATACAGTCCCCTATATAGTTATACAGGGCCATACAGTCACCTATATAGTTATACAGGGCCATACAGCCCCCCATATAGTTATACAGTGCCATACGGTCCCCTATATAGTTATACAGTGCCATACGGTCACTTATATAGTTATACAGCGCCATACAGTCCCCTATATATTTATACAGTGCCATACAGTCCCCTATATATTTATACAGCGCCATACAGTCCCCTATATATTTATACAGCGCCATACAGCCCCCTATATAGTTATACAGAGCCATACAGTCCCCTATATAGTTATACAGTGCCATACAGTCACCTATATAGTTACACAGGGCCATACAGTCCCCTATATAGTTATACAGTGCCATACAGTCCCCTATATATTTATACAGTGCCATACAGTCCCCTATATATTTATACAGCGCCATACAGTCCCCTATATATTTATACAGCGCCATACAGCCCCCTATATAGTTATACAGAGCCATACAGTCCCCTATATAGTTATACAGTGCCATACAGTCACCTATATAGTTATACATGGCCATACAGTCCCCTATATATTTATACAGCGCCATACAGCCCCCTATATAGTTATACAGAGCCATACAGTCCCCTATATAGTTATACAGGGACATACAGCCCCCTATATAGTAAATGAGTGCCATACAATCCCCTATATAGTTATACAGTGCCATACAATCCCCTATATAGTTACACAGTGCCATACAGCCCCCTATATAGTTATACAGTGCCATACAGTCCCCTATATAGTTATACAGTACCATACAGCCCCCTATATAGTTACACCGTGCCATACAGCCACCTATATAGTTACACAGTGCCATACAGTCCCCTATATAGTTATACAGGGCCATACAGTCCCCTATATATTTATACAGTGCCATACAGCCCCCTATATAGTTATACAGTGCCATACAGTCGCCTATATAGTTATACAGGGACATACCGCCCCCTATATAGTTATACAGCGCCATACAATCCCCTATATAGTTACACAGTGCCATACAATCCCCTATATAGTTATACAGGGACATACAGCCCCCTATATAGTAAATGAGTGCCATACAATCCCCTATATAGTTATACAGTGCCATACAATCACCTATATAGTTACACAGTGCCATACAGTCACCTATATAGTTATACAGGGGCATACAGCCCCCCATATAGTTATACAGTGCCATACAGTCCCCTATATAGTTATACATGGCCATACAGTCCCCTATATATTTATACAGCGCCATACAGCCCCCTATATAGTTATACAGAGCCATACAGTCCCCTATATAGTTATACAGGGACATACAGCCCCCTATATAGTAAATGAGTGCCATACAATCCCCTATATAGTTATACAGTGCCATACAATCCCCTATATAGTTACACAGTGCCATACAGCCCCCTATATAGTTATACAGTGCCATACAGTCCCCTATATAGTTATACAGTACCATACAGCCCCCTATATAGTTACACCGTGCCATACAGCCACCTATATAGTTACACAGTGCCATACAGTCCCCTATATAGTTATACAGGGCCATACAGTCCCCTATATATTTATACAGTGCCATACAGCCCCCTATATAGTTATACAGTGCCATACAGTCGCCTATATAGTTATACAGGGACATACCGCCCCCTATATAGTTATACAGCGCCATACAATCCCCTATATAGTTACACAGTGCCATACAATCCCCTATATAGTTATACAGGGACATACAGCCCCCTATATAGTAAATGAGTGCCATACAATCCCCTATATAGTTATACAGTGCCATACAATCACCTATATAGTTACACAGTGCCATACAGTCACCTATATAGTTATACAGGGGCATACAGCCCCCCATATAGTTATACAGTGCCATACAGTCCCCTATATATTTATACAGCGCCATACAGCCCCCTATATAGTTATACAGAGCCATACAGTCCCCTATATAGTTATACAGGGACATACAGCCCCCTATATAGTAAATGAGTGCCATACAATCCCCTATATAGTTATACAGTGCCATACAATCCCCTATATAGTTACACAGTGCCATACAGCCCCCTATATAGTTATACAGTGCCATACAGTCCCCTATATAGTTATACAGTACCATACAGCCCCCTATATAGTTACACCGTGCCATACAGCCACCTATATAGTTACACAGTGCCATACAGTCCCCTATATAGTTATACAGGGCCATACAGTCCCCTATATATTTATACAGTGCCATACAGCCCCCTATATAGTTATACAGTGCCATACAGTCGCCTATATAGTTATACAGGGACATACCGCCCCCTATATAGTTATACAGCGCCATACAATCCCCTATATAGTTACACAGTGCCATACAATCCCCTATATAGTTATACAGGGACATACAGCCCCCTATATAGTAAATGAGTGCCATACAATCCCCTATATAGTTATACAGTGCCATACAATCACCTATATAGTTACACAGTGCCATACAGTCACCTATATAGTTATACAGGGGCATACAGCCCCCTATATAGTTATACAGTGCCATACAGTCGCCTATATAGTTATACAGGGACATACAGCCCCCTATATAGTTACACAGTGCCATACAGTCACGTATATAGTTACACAGTGCCATACAGTCCCCTATATAGTTACACAGTGCCATACAATCCCCTATATAGTTATACAGGGACATACAGCCCCCTATATAGTAAATGAGTGCCATACAGTCACCTATATAGTTATACAGTGCCATGCAGTCACTTATATAGTTATACAGAGCCATACAGTCACCTATATAGTTACACAGGGCCATACAGTCACCTATATAGTTATACAGCACCATACAGTCACCTATATAGTTATACAGGGCCATACAGTCCCCTATATAGTTATACAGTGCCATACAGTCACCTATATAGTTACACAGTGCCATACAATCCCCTATATAGTTATACAGGGCCATACAATCCCCTATATAGTTATACAGTGCCATACAGTCACCTATATAGTTATACAGGGCCATACAGCCCCCTATATGGTTATACAGTGCCATACAGTCCCCTATATAGTTACATAGTGCCATACAATCCCCTATATAGTTATACAGGGCCATACAATCCCCTATATAGTTATACAGTGCCATACAGTCCCCTATATAGTTACACTGTGCCATACAGCCACCTATATAGTTACACCGTGCCATACAGCCACCTATATAGTTACACCGTGCCATACAGCCACCTATATAGTTACACTGTGCCATACAGCCACCTATATAGTTACACCGTGCCATACAGTCGCCTATATAGTTACACAGTGCCATACAGCCCCCTATATAGTTACACAGTGGAATGCTAGCATAGCCCCTGACTTTCTCTGCAGCTTGTGCTGGAGGTGCGGCTGCCTCCCCAGTCGTGCACTCCTGACCAGCTCGTTTGTCCCACAGGTTGATTTTAATTAGTGTTGGTATATAGCCTGGCCCGCTCCCCATCACTCACTGAAGCCACATGGCACCAGGAGAGAGATAGTGTGTGGACTCTCATTGCAGTCCTTGGTGACCATGTGGCGCCGGGGGTGGTGTGGAGTGGGCCCGGCGTGCATGCTGGTAACTGCTTTCCCTGGATTTAATGGAGGCCATTTTGGCACCGAAAATGACAGAAATTCAGGCGGATCCGGCATGTAAGTGGAACCTGCACTTTCTGAATTATATGATAGCCGCTATGGCACATGACAGGTATATTTAGTGTTAGGAACCCGTCTAACTAGAGATCGCCTTGACGTTCGGCAGACGGGCTCAAAGAATTTTGTACAAAACGATTTGCCAAATATCTCTAACTTATTAGTTCAGCATTTGATATTATGATGTAATTTTGTACTTTATTTGGTTTGCAGTGAGCTGTTGCATTCCTTGTTTTGTTTAACAGTCCCTGACATTACTACTGCTTGGGGTTGGACATTCCATTGGGATACTGCTCTTACTGTAAAGAAGCTTTCCTATATCAGTGACCAGGAATGCTAGCATAGCCCCTGACATTACTACTGCTTGGGGTTGGACATTCCATTGGGAGACTGCTCTTACTGTAAAGAAGCTTTCCTATATCCGTGACCAGGAATGCTAGCATAGCCCCTGACATTACTACTGCTTGGGGTTGGACATTCCATTGTGAGACTGCTCTTACTGTGAAGAAGCTTTCCTATATCAGTGACCAGGAATGCTAGCATAGCCCCTGACATTACTACTGCTTGGGGATGGACATTCCATTGTGAGACTGCTCTTACAGTAAAGAAGCTTTCCTATATCAGTGACCAGGAATGCTAGCATAGCCCCTGACATTACTACTGCTTGGGGTTGGACATTCCATTGTGAGACTGCTCTTACTGTAAAGAAGCTTTCCTATATCAGTGACCAGGAATGCTAGCATAGCCCCTGACATTACTACTGCTTGGGGTTGGACATTCCATTGGGAGACTGCTCTTACTGTAAAGAAGCTTTCCTATATCAGTGACCAGGAATGCTAGCATAGCCCCTGACATTACTACTGCTTGGGGTTGGACATTCCATTGTGAGACTGCTCTTACTGTAAAGAAGCTTTCCTATATCAGTGACCAGGAATGCTAGCATAGCCCCTGACATTACTACTGCTTGGGGTTGGACATTCCATTGGGAGACTGCTCTTACTGTAAAGAAGCTTTCCGATATCAGTGACCAGGAATGCTAGCATAGCCCCTGACATTACTACTGCTTGGGGTTGGACATTCCATTGGGAGACTGCTCTTACTGTAAAGAAGCTTTCCGATATCAGTGACCAGAAATGCTAGCATAGCCCCTGACATTACTACTGCTTGGGGTTGGACATTCCATTGGGAGACTGCTCTTACTGTAAAGAAGCTTTCCTATATCCGTGACCAGGAATGCTAGCATAGCCCCTGACATTTCTACTGCTTGGGGTTGGACAGTCCATTGGGAGACTGCTCTTACTGTAAAGAAGCTTTCCTATATCAGTAACCAGGAATGCTAGCATAGCCCCTGACATTACTACTGCTTGGGGTTGGACATTCCATTATGAGACTGCTCTTACTGTAAAGAAGCTTTCCTATATCTGTGACCAGAAATGCTAGCATAGCCCCTGACATTTCTACTGCTTGGGGTTGGACATTCCATTGTGAGA
Source organism: Bufo gargarizans (assembly GCF_014858855.1). Taxonomy (NCBI): domain Eukaryota; kingdom Metazoa; phylum Chordata; class Amphibia; order Anura; family Bufonidae; genus Bufo; species Bufo gargarizans. The sequence continues at coordinate 379,117,576 of NC_058081.1, read as the reverse complement.
CTGCTCTTACTGTAAAGAAGCTTTCCGATATCAGTGACCAGGAATGCTAGCATAGCCCCCGACATTACTACTGCTTGGGGTTGGACATTCCATTGTGAGACTGCTCTTACTGTAAAGAAGCTTTCCTATATCAGTGACCAGGAATGCTAGCATAGCCCCTGACATTACTACTGCTTGGGGTTGGACATTCCATTGGGAGACTGCTCTTACTGTAAAGAAGCTTTCCTATATCCGTGACCAGGAATGCTAGCATAGCCGCTGACATTACTACTGCTTGGGGTTGGACATTCCATTGTGAGACTGCTCTTACTGTAAAGAAGCTTTCCTATATCCGTGACCAGGAATGCTAGCATAGCCCCTGACATTACTACTGCTTGGGGTTGGACATTCCATTGTGAGACTGCTCTTACTGTAAAGAAGCTTTCCTATATCCGTGACCAGGAATGCTAGCATAGCCCCTGACATTACTACTGCTTGGGGTTGGACATTCCATTGGGAGACTGCTCTTACTGTAAAGAAGCTTTCCTATATCCGTGACCAGGAATGCTAGCATAGCCCCTGACATTTCTACTGCTTGGGGTTGGACATTCCATTGGGAGACTGCTCTTACTGTGAAGAAGCTTTCCTATATCAGTGACCAGGAATGCTAGCATAGCCCCTGACATTACTACTGCTTGGGGATGGACAGTCCATTATGAGACTGCTCTTACTGTAAAGAAGCTTTCCTATATCAGTGACCAGGAATGCTAGCATAGCCCCTAACATTACTACTGCTTGGGGTTGGACATTGCATTGGGAGACTGCTCTTACTGTGAAGAAGCTTTCCTGTATCCGTGACCAGGAATGCTAGCATAGCCGCTGACATTACTACTGCTTGGAGTTGGACATTCCATTGTGAGACTGCTCTTACTGTAAAGAAGCTTTCCTATATCAGTGATCAGGAATGCTAGCATAGCCGCTGACATTACTACTGCTTGGGGTTGGACAGTCCATTGTGAGACTGCTCTTACTGTAAAGAAGCTTTCCTATATCAGTGACCAGGAATGCTAGCATAGCCCCTGACATTACTACTGCTTGGGGTTGGACATTCCATTGTGAGACTGCTCTTACTGTAAAGAAGCTTTCCTATATCAGTGACCAGGAATGCTAGCATAGCCCCTGACATTACTACTGCTTGGGGTTGGACATTCCATTGGGATACTGCTCTTACTGTAAAGAAGCTTTCCTATATCAGTGACCAGGAATGCTAGCATAGCCCCTGACATTACAGTAAGAGCAGTCTCCCAATGGAATGTCCAACCCCAAGCAGTAGTAATGTCAGGGGCTATGCTAGCATTCCTGGTCACTGATATAGGAAAGCTTCTTTACAGTAAGAGCAGTATCCCAATGGAATGTCCAACCCCAAGCAGTAGTAATGTCAGGGGCTATGCAAGCATTCCTGGTCACTGATATAGGAAAGCTTCTTTACAGTAAGAGCAGTCTCACAATGGAATGTCCAACCCCAAGCAGTAGTAATGTCAGGGGCTATGCTAGCATTCCTGGTCACTGATATAGGAAAGCTTCTTTACAGTAAGAGCAGTCTCACAATGGACTGTCCAACCCCAAGCAGTAGTAATGTCAGCGGCTATGCTAGCATTCCTGATCACTGATATAGGAAAGCTTCTTTACAGTAAGAGCAGTCTCACAATGGAATGTCCAACTCCAAGCAGTAGTAATGTCAGCGGCTATGCTAGCATTCCTGGTCACGGATACAGGAAAGCTTCTTCACAGTAAGAGCAGTCTCCCAATGGAATGTCCAACCCCAAGCAGTAGTAATGTCAGGGGCTATGCTAGCATTCCTGGTCACTGATATAGGAAAGCTTCTTTACAGTAAGAGCAGTATCCCAATGGAATGTCCAACCCCAAGCAGTAGTAATGTCAGGGGCTATGCAAGCATTCCTGGTCACTGATATAGGAAAGCTTCTTTACAGTAAGAGCAGTCTCCCAATGGAATGTCCAACCCCAAGCAGTAGTAAAGAAGCTTTCCTATATCAGTGACCAGGAATGCTTGCATAGCCCCTGACATTACTACTGCTTGGGGTTGGACATTCCATTGGGATACTGCTCTTACTGTAAAGAAGCTTTCCTATATCAGTGACCAGGAATGCTAGCATAGCCCCTGACATTACTACTGCTTGGGGTTGGACATTCCATTGGGAGACTGCTCTTACTGTAAAGAAGCTTTCCTATATCCGTGACCAGGAATGCTAGCATAGCCCCTGACATTACTACTGCTTGGGGTTGGACATTCCATTGGGAGACTGCTCTTACTGTAAAGAAGCTTTCCTATATCCGTGACCAGGAATGCTAGCATAGCCCCTGACATTACTACTGCTTGGGGTTGGACATTCCATTGTGAGACTGCTCTTACTGTGAAGAAGCTTTCCTATATCAGTGACCAGGAATGCTAGCATAGCCCCTGACATTACTACTGCTTGGGGTTGGACATTCCATTGTGAGACTGCTCTTACTGTAAAGAAGCTTTCCTATATCAGTGACCAGGAATGCTAGCATAGCCCCTGACATTACTACTGCTTGGGGTTGGACATTCCATTGGGAGACTGCTCTTACTGTAAAGAAGCTTTCCGATATCAGTGACCAGGAATGCTAGCATAGCCCCTGACATTACTACTGCTTGGGGTTGGACATTCCATTGGGAGACTGCTCTTACTGTAAAGAAGCTTTCCGATATCAGTGACCAGAATGCTAGCATAGCCCCTGACATTACTACTGCTTGGGGTTGGACATTCCATTGGGAGACTGCTCTTACTGTAAAGAAGCTTTCCTATATCCGTGACCAGGAATGCTAGCATAGCCCCTGACATTTCTACTGCTTGGGGTTGGACAGTCCATTGGAGACTGCTCTTACTGTAAAGAAGCTTTCCTATATCAGTAACCAGGAATGCTAGCATAGCCCCTGACATTACTACTGCTTGGGGTTGGACATTCCATTATGAGACTGCTCTTACTGTAAAGAAGCTTTCCTATATCTGTGACCAGAAATGCTAGCATAGCCCCTGACATTTACTACTGCTTGGGGTTGGACATTCCATTGTGAGACTGCTCTTACTGTAAAGAAGCTTTCCGATATCAGTGACCAGGAATGCTAGCATAGCCCCCGACATTACTACTGCTTGGGGTTGGACATTCCATTGTGAGACTGCTCTTACTGTAAAGAAGCTTTCCTATATCAGTGACCAGGAATGCTAGCATAGCCCCTGACATTACTACTGCTTGGGGTTGGACATTCCATTGGGAGACTGCTCTTACTGTAAAGAAGCTTTCCTATATCAGTGACCAGGAATGCTAGCATAGCCCCTGACATTACTACTGCTTGGGGTTGGACCTTCCATTGTGAGACTGCTCTTACTGTAAAGAAGCTTTCCTATATCAGTGACCAGGAATGCTAGCATAGCCCCTGACATTACTACTGCTTGGGGTTGGACATTCCATTGGGAGACTGCTCTTACTGTAAAGAAGCTTTCCTATATCAGTGACCAGGAATGCTAGCATAGCCCCTAACATTACTACTGCTTGGGGTTGGACATTCCATTGGGAGACTGCTCTTACTGTAAAGAAGCTTTCCTATATCAGTGACCAGGAATGCTAGCATAGCCCCTGACATTACTACTGCTTGGGGTTGGACATTCCATTGGGAGACTGCTCTTACTGTAAAGAAGCTTTCCTATATCCGTGACCAGGAATGCTAGCATAGCCCCTGACATTACTACTGCTTGGGGTTGGACAGTCCATTGGGAGACTGCTCTTACTGTAAAGAAGCTTTCCTATATCAGTGACCAGGAATGCTAGCATAGCCCCTGACATTACTGCTACTTGGGGTTGGACAGTCCATTGGGAGACTGCTCTTACTGTGAAGAAGCTTTCCTATATCAGTGACCAGGAATGCTAGCATAGCCCCTGACATTACTACTGCTTGGGGTTGGACATTCCATTGGGAGACTGCTCTTACTGTAAAGAAGCTTTCCTATATCAGTGATCAGGAATGCTAGCATAGCCCCTGACATTACTACTGCTTGGGGTTGGACATTCCATTGGGAGACTGCTCTTACTGTAAAGAAGCTTTCCTATATCAGTGACCAGGAATGCTAGCATAGCCCCTGACATTACTACTGCTTGGGGTTGGACATTCCATTGGGATACTGCTCTTACTGTAAAGAAGCTTTCCTATATCCGTGACCAGGAATGCTAGCATAGCCCCTGACATTACTACTGCTTGGGGTTGGACATTCCATTGTGAGACTGCTCTTACTGTGAAGAAGCTTTCCTATATCTGTGACCAGAAATGCTAGCATAGCCCCTGACATTTCTACTGCTTGGGGTTGGACATTCCATTGTGAGACTGCTCTTACTGTAAAGAAGCTTTCCTATATCAGTGATCAGGAATGCTAGCATAGCCCCTGACATTACTACTGCTTGGGGTTGGACATTCCATTGGGATACTGCTCTTACTGTAAAGAAGCTTTCCTATATCAGTGACCAGGAATGCTAGCATAGCCCCTGACATTACTACTGCTTGGGGTTGGACATTCCATTGTGAGACTGCTCTTACTGTAAAGAAGCTTTCCTATATCCGTGACCAGGAATGCTAGCATAGCCCCTGACATTACTACTGCTTGGGGTTGGACATTCCATTGGGATACTGCTCTTACTGTAAAGAAGCTTTCCTATATCCGTGACCAGGAATGCTAGCATAGCCCCTGACATTACTACTGCTTGGGGTTGGACATTCCATTGGGAGACTGCTCTTACTGTAAAGAAGCTTTCCTATATCAGTGATCAGGAATGCTAGCATAGCCCCTGACATTACTACTGCTTGGGGTTGGACATTCCATTGGGATACTGCTCTTACTGTAAAGAAGCTTTCCTATATCCGTGACCAGGAATGCTAGCATAGCCCCTGACATTACTACTGCTTGGGGTTGGACATTCCATTGGGATACTGCTCTTACTGTAAAGAAGCTTTCCTATATCAGTGACCAGGAATGCTAGCATAGCCCCTGACATTACTACTGCTTGGGGTTGGACATTCCATTGGGAGACTGCTCTTACTGTAAAGAAGCTTTCCTATATCAGTGACCAGGAATGCTAGCATAGCCCCTGACATTACTACTGCTTGGGGTTGGACATTCCATTGGGAGACTGCTCTTACTGTAAAGAAGCTTTCCTATATCAGTGACCAGGAATGCTAGCATAGCCCCTGACATTTCTACTGCTTGGGGTTGGACATTCCATTGGGAGACTGCTCTTACTGTAAAGAAGCTTTCCTATATCAGTGACCAGGAATGCTAGCATAGCCCCTGACATTACTACTGCTTGGGGTTAGACACTCCATTGGGAGACTGCTCTTACTGTAAAGAAGCTTTCCTATATCCGTGACCAGGAATGCTAGCATAGCCCCTGACATTACTACTGCTTGGGGTTAGACACTCCATTGGGAGACTGCTCTTACTGTAAAGAAGCTTTCCTGTATCAGTGACCAGGAATGCTAGCATAGCCCCTGACATTACTACTGCTTGGGGTTGGACCTTCCATTGGGAGACTGCTCTTACTGTAAAGAAGCTTTCCTATATCAGTGACTTTGGGATTTCTACTTCTCAGACTTATGTGTCCACACTTTAAAATGGTCCATAAATGGTGCATCGAGAGATGAAGTCTGAAGTCTGGAGGATCTCAGGGGAAGGTCAGATAGATGACGTCTGGAGCAGCCACTTACCTGCGCTTTGTTCCCATAATATGGAAAGTACTTCAGGTGAATTCCTCCCAGGATCTGATTGTCGTAGGTGGGAAAGTACTGGATGTCACCCAGGAGATTATTATTATTCTGGAAAAGAGGAGAATGTGAGGAAGACGGGAAAACCGACAGCGATCGCAGAGCTCGTCTCGTCACAGCTACGTGTACAGCGTCTATAGTGCCCTATAGTATGTGTGTAAGGAGGACTGACACAGGCCGGACACATCACCTATATATTATATAATATACAGCTACGTGTACAGCGTCTATAGTGCCCTATAGTGTGTGTGAGGAGGACTGACACAGGCCGGACACATCACCTATATATTATATAATATACAGCTACGTGTACAGCGTCTATAGTGCCCTATAGTATGTGTGTAAGGAGGACTGACACAGGCCGGACACATCACCTATATATTATATAATATACAGCTACGTGTACAGCGTCTATAGTGCCCTATAGTGTGTGTGAGGAGGACTGACACAGGCCGGACACATCACCTATATATTATATAATATACACCTACGTGTACAGCGTCTATAGTGCCCTATAGTATGTGTGTAAGGAGGACTGACACAGGCCGGACACGTCACCTATATATTATATAATATACACCTACGTGTACAGCGTCTATAGTGCCCTATAGTGTGTGTGTAAGGAGGACTGACACAGACCGGACACATCACCTATATATTATATAATATACACCTACGTGTACAGCGTCTATAGTGCCCTATAGTATGTGTGTAAGGAGGACCGACACAGACCGGACACGTCACCTATATATTATATAATATACAGCTACGTGTACAGCGTCTATAGTGCCCTATAGTGTGTGTAAGGAGGACTGACAGAGGCCGGACACATCACCTATATATTATATAATATACACCTACGTGTACAGCGTCTATAGTGCCCTATAGTATGTGTGTAAGGAGGACTGACACAGGCCGGACACATCACCTATATATTATATAATATACACCTACGTGTACAGCGTCTATAGTGTCCTATAGTATGTGTGTAAGGAGGACTGACACAGGCCGGACACATCACCTATATATTATATAATATACAGCTACGTGTACAGCGTCTATAGTGCCCTATAGTATGTGTGTAAGGAGGACTGACACAGACCGGACACATCACCTATATATTATATAATATACAGCTACGTGTACAGCGTCTATAGTGCCCTATAGTATGTGTGTAAGGAGGACTGACACAGGCCGGACACGTCACCTATATATTATATAATATACAGCTACGTGTACAGCGTCTATAGTGCCCTATAGTATGTGTGTAAGGAGGACTGACACAGGCCGGACACATCACCTATATATTATATAATATACAGCTACGTGTACAGCGTCTATAGTGCCCTATAGTATGTGTGTAAGGAGGACCGACACAGGCCGGACACATCACCTATATATTATATAATATACAGCTACGTGTACAGCGTCTATAGTGCCCTATAGTATGTGTGTAAGGAGGACCGACACAGGCCGGACACGTCACCTATATATTATATAATATACAGCTACGTGTACAGCGTCTATAGTGCCCTATAGTATGTGTGTAAGGAGGACCGACACAGGCCGGACACATCACCTATATATTATATAATATACAGCTACGTGTACAGCGTCTATAGTGCCCTATAGTATGTGTGTAAGGAGGACCGACACAGGCCGGACACGTCACCTATATATTATATAATATACACCTACGTGTACAGCGTCTATAGTGCCCTATAGTATGTGTGTAAGGAGGACCGACACAGGCCGGACACATCACCTATATATTATATAATATACAGCTACGTGTACAGCGTCTATAGTGCCCTATAGTATGTGTGTAAGGAGGACCGACACAGGCCGGACACATCACCTATATATTATATAATATACAGCTACGTGTACAGCGTCTATAGTGCCCTATAGTATGTGTGTAAGGAGGACTGACACAGACCGGACACATCACCTATATATTATATAATATACAGCTACGTGTACAGCGTCTATAGTGCCCTATAGTATGTGTGTAAGGAGGACTGACACAGGCCGGACACGTCACCTATATATTATATAATATACACCTACGCGTACAGCGTCTATAGTGCCCTATAGTATGTGTGTAAGGAGGACTGACACAGGCCGGACACATCACCCTATATATTATATAATATACACCTACGTGTACAGCGTCTATAGTGCCCTATAGTATGTGTGTAAGGAGGACTGACACAGGACCGGACACATCACCTATATATATATAATATTACACCTACGTGTACAGCGTCTATAGTGCCCTATAGTATGTGTGTAAGGAGGACCGACACAGGCCGGACACATCACCTATATATTATATAATATACAGCTACGTGTACAGCGTCTATAGTGCCCTATAGTATGTGTGTAAGGAGGACCGACACAGGCCGGACACATCACCTATATATTATATAATATACAGCTACGTGTACAGCGTCTATAGTGCCCTATAGTATGTGTGTAAGGAGGACTGACACAGGCCGGACACATCACCTATATATTATATAATATACAGCTACGTGTACAGCGTCTATAGTGCCCTATAGTATGTGTGTAAGGAGGACTGACACAGGCCGGACACGTCACCTATATATTATATAATATACACCTACGTGTACAGCGTCTATAGTGCCCTATAGTATGTGTGTAAGGAGGACTGACACAGGCCGGACACATCACCTATATATTATATAATATACACCTACGTGTACAGCGTCTATAGTGCCCTATAGTATGTGTGTAAGGAGGACTGACACAGGCCGGACACATCACCTATATATTATATAATATACAGCTACGTGTACAGCGTCTATAGTGCCCTATAGTATGTGTGTAAGGAGGACTGACACAGGCCGGACACAGTCACCTATATATTATATAATATACACCTACGTGTACAGCGTCTATAGTGCCCTATAGTATGTGTGTAAGGAGGACTGACACAGGCCGGACACGTCACCTATATATTATATAATATACAGCTACGTGTACAGCGTCTATAGTGCCCTATAGTATGTGTGTAAGGAGGACTGACACAGGCCGGACACATCACCTATATATTATATAATTACAGCTACGTGTAC